>NC_081411.1:628147405-628447405 GCF_030272615.1 Cryptomeria japonica
CCCCTACAAATAATATTGGAAACCTTGGCAGAGGAATCCCCTTACAACTCACTAATCCATAATAAGAAGATGGGGCAATAGCGAGATTATGGTCTATCTCATGAAGGGTTTTGTCAATGTCTCCCAAAAAGTCTGGCTTGAAAATCCTCTCACATAATTCTTGTGCTACCACCTTGTTTTCCCCCAGATAAAGGAGCATAGCCAGAAAATGTGTTGGAATGTCAATGTTCACTTTGTATCTATGATCGATAATAAGGAATTGAACCCCCAAAATATCGCATTTGGTATCCAACAGAAGATTATGTGATATTTTAGACACTTGTTGTAGCCGCTTATTCATGGTTGGGCCCATGAAGGCCATTTGCCTCTTATCCGCTACCAACCTAATATTTGAATTTATTGAGGACTCCCAACTTTGCTCTGCTACACACTTGAAAGAAGACTGAAGAATGGTAAAAATGTTAGTTCTTTTTCCAATTTAATAGGGAAAAAAAAAAGCTTCTCGAACAAGTTTCTTTGTCCAAATAAATGTATATCTGGATTTAATCAATGCATATTCTTTGTGAACTCCAAACTCTGATCTTCTCGTGTGGCCAACACAATTCACTCGATGAAGGTGGTGGCATGGAAGTACTTTCATCGACTTATTTACCATTTGACTCATTTCACGAGGAGGTAATTTGACTCTTGATGATGTTGAAACCGAAAATTGGCCCAAACATAATTAATCTTCCTTACATGGATGTCCCATCCTCGCCACATCAGAAGTCCATCAAGGATATCGTCATTCTCTTGCTTTGTACTGACAAAGCCTTCCACCTCATCTAGACTTGGACCCACCTCTTTATATTCAAAATTTAAAAACAAATCTCTCATCGAATAAAAGACTTGGACCCTACAAACAAGGTTAGCTTATTGTAGAACCTTAGGGAATGCAATTTCTATAGATCAGACATTTAATTTAAATAAACCAAGTTTTTATTTTCATATTTTGGCTATACAATATCCAAATAATCTATTCAAATTTCATATGTCGCATTGTTAGCTAGTTCATCTGCAAGATGATTGTCTTCCCTGTAAATGTGGTTGATTAGCACTGTTTCAAATGATTTGATGATGATTGATGCATTTTCTACTAGTGCGCTCAATTTCTAATTAGGAGTTACCTCTTTCCTCAAAGAATTGATCACTATTATTGAATCTCCTTGAATCTCTAGTTTGTGGATACCCAAAGATCTACATTTTTGAAGACCGATCACAAGGGCTTGAAATTTTGCTTGATTGTTGGTGCCTTTTTCCAAAGGTTCAGCTATTTTTGCTATGATCCTACCACCCCACTTAGAAATTCCACACCCAACACCTGAAATACCCGGATTTCCTCTAGGTGCACCCTCAAAATTTAATTTATGTCATCCCTATTTTGGTGGTTCCCATTTACAATCCATTCTAGCTTTTTTATTTTCCTCCCCCCTTCCCATAGAATTGGGGAAGCTTAAGTCCACTCCACCTCCCCCTAGATTTTCCATCCCCATGAGTGAAAGAAGAGTGCTTATGAGATTTCTTCTCATTCTTGCTGTTAACTACCTCTACAACGACCATTTCAATTTTATTGGTTAATAATTCTATCTTCATTTTTTACTCTTTAAAAATTCTTCTATTTCTTTCCTTCCAGATTTCCCAAACCAAAATTCACGGATAAGCAATCCACAAACCACTAAATAAACCAGATCTATTTAACATTGTCTAACTTTTAAAGAGTCTCGAAATATCTTGTGGCAGTGTTGAGGCCCACCCCAGTTTAGCACACAACCATCGCCATCATTAGAGAGAGAAGGGGCATTGTAGAAATAGATGGCTAATGGTTTCTTCTTCATGTTCACATAGGACACATCTAGAGGGGCTGCTTAATCCAACTCTTCAAAAACATTCTACTATGAGTGTAGACACCTAAAAATGGTCAACGCTTGCGGAGTCATACTTTAACATTTGCGCATTGCCTCATTTTAGGTTTTTGCATCGCATTAACATTTCTCCTATGTCACGCACTTGGTTTTTATCATTTGCGAGCATCAAGTCATTCTTCTACATTCTTCGTTCATCTCGCTCTCAAATTTGGTCTTGTCGAGAACACTATCCAGTCATGATTTTGATCGATTTTATCCTATCACATCAATATGCGTGCTCATTTGTCATCATTTTGGACATCGTCAATCCTAATTAGGGTTTTGTCCTCTTATCAATCTTGTCATCTTGCGATCAATTTGTCATCGATCGTTGTCATATTGTCATCTTGCAATCTATTTTGTCATTGATCATAGTCATTTTCAATTTTGTCATTTTGCGATCAATTTGCCATCAACCGTTGTCTATCTCAATTATGTCAATTTGGATCAATTAGTCATTGTTCCTCATCAATTGGCACATTTATCAATCAAATCATTTATCACATTGATCATTTATCAATTCAAAATCATAATCGAATCGACATCAAGCCAATTTTACATCAAGACCTAATTGTCGTCCTTGCATTCCTAATTTATCTTCCAGGGTTTTATGATTTATTCATTTAACTTTGTTTGTCATTTTCTCTCCATTTTCTTCCTCTAGGTTAAATAATTTATTTATTTATCCTAGGTCTTCGTGTCACAATTAAATGTTTATTTAATTGGCTAATTATTCCTCTTTTTGTGAATTAATTAATAAATGACAAATTATTAATTAATTTACCTAATTTCATATCATTCCTAATTTCCTAAATTCTTTAATTTCTAAATTCCCTCTTTGTGAATTAATTAATAAATGAAAAATTATTAATTCATTCACTAATTTCCTATTTCCTAATTTTCTAATTTTCCTAATTCCTAATTTCCACCTAATTAATTTCTCTCTAGTTCTCCCTATTTTTGTGCTTCGGTGAAAGCATGAATTTCTCATGCGTCATACTTTTGACATAGCAAGATGTCATAAGCCTTTAGTCCTCTAACCTTTGCATTAGCAATATGTCATAATTCATGACATAGAAGGTGTCATAACGTTCTTCTTTCCACTCAATTGTGCCAATTTTGAAATCAATTGCCTAAATATCAATTTCATGCTAATCTTGTCTTTTCTCCAATTTATCTATAAATTGGATGAATTTCTTCAATCCTAATCTAATAATAATCTTCTGAGCTAATAATCACTTTATCGAATCAATCACGCTTCGAGTACTCTTGAGCAATCATCTTGTCTACTTGCTTTCATATCATGATCATGCACTGGTAGGTGAGATCCACAACAAAGCTATTTGGAGAAGAAAGAAGGACAATGGAGCCGCATGAAGGAGACATTCGAATCTGCATCTGGTTTGCTTAGTTTCTTTAGTTTTGAATGTTTTGCTTTTCATGTCTCTATTGAGTGTAATTAGGATTGATCATTGCAATCTGCTTTTGTGATTGAGCTATTATTGATATGCTTTGATGATTTCTGATTTCCTAGCTACATAAATTGGTGAACGCGACATGAACACTAACCATCTAACCCCTTAACTGTGTTTTTGAGTGTTTTTGAGTTGATTTGCAGGTCAAAAACCCAAAAACAAGGTAGTGCAGGGTTTTCTGGGACATTTTGCGCCTATGTAAGACAACTTGCGCCTGTGTTAAGCATTTTGCACTTGTGTTAAAGACATTCTGCGCTTGTGTCATGAGTTCTGTGCCTGTGTAAAGTCCAGAAACAGAGGTAAAAATGCAGTGTTTTACTTGAAAATTGTTTGTTTTGCATTTTGTTTTCTGCTTTTTGGTTTTTGGTACTGATTCTCTGTGCAGCACCTTGGCATATGCATGACAAAGGAAATAAATGAAACTAGTAACACGTTTTGTGCAGGTTCGATAGTCAAAGACTAAGCATATCAAACTTCTGACTTGGGTTTTGCAGGTTGCCTTGGAATACAACTAAACTTTGTGTTTGAAATTAATGTTTAGGCACCTAGTGATTTCTAAATAGGATGGAATGAATCTATGCTTGATTTGATTGTTGAGTTTGACATTGGAGTAGGAGAGTATGCTCTCATCCTTCTTAGGGTGATCAGAAATCCAGATCTTCAATACCATGCTCATGTATTTGATTGTTTGTCACCTTTAGAGGGCCTGCCTTCCCGACCATTTGCTTTTGCAAGCAAGTGATAATCATGAGAAGGGAACGACCCAAAGTGAGTATGGCTAGAATACCTTGGCATTCTAACTCACTATAAATAAATACCTGATGAGCAAAAGCTTTGAAGGAAGGGTTACGTGGGAATTGCAGTTACTTGGGAAGTGATGACCCTTGGACTCTTTCTCATATCAACATCTAAGTAGGACCTCACGGTCTAAATCGTGCTTGCGTGACTACATTTGTTTGGTATCTTGATGGGCTTAATGTCTCAATCATGCTTGCGTGACATCAAGGAGTAACGCTTAACAGAAATCCTTACTAAACACCTTGTTTTTAGAGGCCAAAAACCCTTCTAGTTGCTTGAGAAGGACAAGTTCGGATACTTGGAAGAGATACTAAGTTCTCCATGGGGAGATTTCCATGGGGAATGATGCTTGGCTACCCTGAGAAGTGAGTGTCGTGGAGGGGAGCCCATGGGGTCAAGCATCTATGTATTCTCCTTGAATCCCATAACAAGTCTACCTCTCAAGTACCTACTGTCCTTGCCTACCATAAGAAATGTGTGAATGAGCATGATTGTCTTGAGTCTAAGTTGAAATATCTTGTCTTCTTTGTTTGTCAAAAGTTGAATTGCATCTCATTTCAAAAACAAGGCAAATTGATTCAAAACAAGGTTAAACAGAAGAACATTTCATCCAACCAAGTTCAAGAAACACCTTCAAACATGGTTGTCAAACATTTTTCAAAATCTTGTCTCAACATTCATGTCACTTAGATTTAGGTTCATCCTAGGTTTGCATTTTGTAGAGTCATTGTCAACTACCAAGGTTAGGTTTCACCTAAGTCATACTCCTTTGCATATCAATAAGGGTCATCCATTTGCATATGTCCTCTTGCATTAAAGTCATACCATTGTCATACATTGCATACCCCAGGTTTCTTCATTAAGCTTAGGTCATTATCATATCATATTAGGGTCTTTTTCATAGTAATTGTCCCTTTGCATATAGTGTCAAAACTAGGTTTTGTCATACTTGAGTAATCCAAATCTTTGATAAACTCTAAGTCATTGTTAGGAAGTCTAGACCTTATCAAACCTTTTGTCCTTTTGTCATCAATGTCATTTCGTCAAACCTAGCTTAGTATCCAAGCATATAGGGGCGACTTTGTCATTTGTCCTTTTGTCACTTGGTCCTTTTGTCCTTTGAGGTCTAGACATCATTTCAATTTCCTAAGGGTCTCTTTTAGATTTGCATTCCAAAAAGTTTGTCAAAAATCTTCAAAAACAACCAAAAACATAGATTGCATTCTTGCCATAGATTGCATTTTCATCTATTCAGTTTGAATTTAGTTGCATATTATATAGTATCCTTGAAAAATTTCCAAAATTATTGCATTTGCATAAGTGACATGCCTGTTGAGACAAGATCAAAATCTAAAAAGATGGGCGAACCAACGTATCAACCCATTGACAACATAGCAAATTTGCAGTTTCAAACTAGTCAAATAGTACAAATTGAAGGTTCATCAAACATATCTTTACCACCATATGGAATGGTTCAACTTGGACCACCTCCATTATATGAACCAGTGTTTGTACCTATGAAACTAGGACATGGGAGTGTTCCACCAACTCCAAGAGGAAGTGCACCTTTCAATTTGAATCAACCACACCTGCAACATGACATTCAAACTCAAACATTATATGAAGAACAAACTCTTTCGCAAGGATTTGGTTTAGATCAAGGCATTCAACAAGAAGAGAATCCAAATGTCCAACCAGATTCTTCATCAGATTCCGATGCTTCTGATGAGATTGATATGTTCCTTCAAGATCCTAAGGTGACAAAAAAGATGGATAAGTTCTTGAACAAGGTCTTTAAAATGTTCCCACAAAAATATCTTAACATGATGAGTAATGTGACCTCCCCAAGTGAGCAAGTCAATGTGCAAAAACAACAAGGCGGTGAGTTGTTAAGTTTCTCTCCGCATCCAAATGAAGAAAATGTGCAACCAGAAACTCAGCCTACCTTGATGAGTAAACGTGCTTCAAAGGCATTGACAGTGACTATTCCTCAAAAGTCACCATTTGAGACAATAAATAATCCATTATTCAACACAACACCTGTAACACAAGATCAAATGAAGACCACACCAATATTGACAGCTGTCCCTCAACAAGAAGTGGTTCCTTTCATGCATAAAATTGGATCAAAATCTAAGATGCAAGAAAGTTTCACGACTGGAATGCCTGATATCACTAATGTCCAAAGTAATACCATGCTGCAACAGAGTTCTTATGTCCCGTTAAGCTCAATATATTTACCAAACACTGTTGCGACAGATCCTTCGATAATGGCGACACAAAGAGATACGGGTAGTGTTTTGCACCAACAACAATTGTTGCAACAATTGAGTAATACACAAAAGGTAACATCGAATGTGCAAACAAGAAATGTACAACAACAACAATATCGCATTCGACAACACGTTGCAGCGCCCTCTGCACCATTACAAGTTAATGCAAACTTGCAACCATCACAGTGGATTGGACAAACAACACAGCAAGTTAATGCAAGTGTCATACCCCATCTTAAGGAGAAGCAACCAAAACCATCTAAACAAAATTTTTTACAAATGATGGGATATACACTGCGACAACAAGTGGCACAAAGTCAACAAATTCCAAGTCGTCAGCATCAACATGTGCCTCAATATGTGCCAAGGCAAACAAGCTATCATACTTCACAACCGCAATTGGCGCCTGTGCAATAACAACAACCTACTCAATTGCAATATCAACCTAGGCTCCAAGAAGCACAACAACAAGGTCGATATCAAGGCATAGCACAACCACAACAACAAGAGATGTACCAAGACCTTTATATGCCGGAGACACCAAAAACGGCCATTTCAGAACATCAACAACCGATCGGAAATATGATGTATCGACAAAGAGTACCCACCGGGATTAATGATGGACCTCCAAAATCTGATACAATTGTGCAACAACTTGAGAAATTGCAACGACAAGTTGATGCATTAGAAACTAAAGGAACAAAGAAATTGTATACAGATCAGAATTTATGTCCTAATCCATTTCACAAGAGCTTATACATGCCTCCATTCCCTAAGCATTTTGAAGCACCTAATTTTGAGAAATATAAAGGGAATGGCAATCCAAAAGATCACATTCGTGCATTTTTCGTGGCATGTACTGAAGTGAGCTATGAGGACACCTATTTAATGCGATTATTTGCACGAAGTCTCACTGGACAAGCCATGGATTGGTATTCACATCTGCCAGGAAATATAAAGACTTGGTCTGAATTGGCCCAAAAGTTTATATCTCACTTTGCATTCAACATCGACAGTGACGTGACCATGTCAGATCTATGCAACACCAAGCAAAAGCAAGGTGAGCCGTTAGTGACTTTCTTGCAATGATGGTGAAGCTTGTATAGTCGTTCTTCCCTAAATATACCTGAAGAACAACAAGTAGATTTGTTTATCCAAAATTTAGTCCCAGAAATGATGTATGAACTAAAATTGAAAAGTCCCAGTACTATAGAGAAACTCATTAAGAAGGGAATGAACATTGAAACTGCTCTTGTAGCCAAGGGAATCACTAAGATTAACAAAGACAGTGACAACACGAACAATTCAGGGGACAGAAATAGATTTTGGTATAAGAACAAGAATGTCACTAATGATGGAGTTGTTGATGCAAGAGCGGTGAATGCAAATCAACCCCCATTCACGATCAAGAAATTGAATGTTCCTAATATGTCAACTATGGAACAAAATCAAGCCCCAATGAGCAATGTTACTCAACAACAACATACTCAACAATATAATCAACAGCAAGGCCAACAACAAAACCAACAATGCAAACCTTTCCGATCGCGGGATGGGCCTCCTCGATAGTTTACGCCATTGGGAGAGCCTATTGAATCAGTGATGAAACAATTAATACAAGTAAAATTTATCAAGCTACCAGATATCAAGGCAGAACCTACGGTAAAGCCGCATTGGTGGAATGATAATGCCTATTGTGAATACCATCAGTCCAAAGGACATAAAACTGTATCATGTTTTCAATTGAAGCATCTGATTCAAGACCTGTTAGAGCAAGGAGTAATTGAGCTAGATCCACCCCATGCGACCTCTAACACTGATCATACCATTTTCAAAACTCCTTTGCTTTATCATGACAAGGGGAAGGCATCTTCTTCAAACTCTACTCAAACGGAAAATTATGCAAGTTCTGGTTATAATAATGTCATTAATTGTTTTCATGTGTCAAATGAGTATGTTTCTACCCTGAGAATAAAGGGACAAGATCCTTCTTGCACAGTCACCACTCGTCGATCCAAAATAGTCCTGAAAGGAGCTCCTGCAGCTCCTCCCAAGCCAACTCCTGCAAGTCAGTATAATCTTTTGGATCATCTAGGAAAGACACCTGCACAAATATCAATCCTTGAGTTATTAAAAATGTCCCCCATGCATTGTGCAGTCCTGGATAAAGCTTTAATTGAGTCCACTGTCTCGACAGATATTGATGTTGACCAGTTTCAAGCCCGAATTGGACATCTAGCTATTTCCCAAAATGTCGTATTTTCTGACAATGATATCTCACTTGATAAGCTCCCTCATAATGATCCTTTACACCTTGAAGTCTTTGTCCATAACTACAAAATCCGATGAGTCTTAATAGATGGCGGAGCGGGTCTTAATATTTGTACCTTGAGAGTGGTCATTGGCCTTGGTTATATAGAAAATGACATTGATGCTTCCAAAAGAATAACAATCAAAGCATATGATGATGCTGAGCGCCCATCCAAAGGGATAATTACATTGCCTATCAGGGTCGGTCCAGTGACAGAAAACACTTTCCTGCAGGTCCTAGACCTCGATCTCCCTTACAATATGATTCTTGGCCATCCATGGATCCATGCAATGAAAGCAGTTCCATCCACCTATCATCAATGTTTAAAATATCCTTACAATGGAACTGAGATAGCAATTCCAGGAGATCCTAATCCATTTCAATTTTGTGCTACTCTAAAGGATACCCCTCAACAGCAAGTCCCAGTCAATAGAGAGGCCAGATCACATAGCTATGTGGATCCTAATGAATTGTTAGATGCTGTCAAAGGAAAATTGAAGATACAAGACCAAGGATGCGGAGAATATTCAATGGATCAAACATTCCTCATCGGGAATTTACCAATATCTCCAAAATCATATGGCAAACTGCATTTATTGCAAAAGGAGCCTAAGGTCATTATTCAATATCAGCCTCCCACTACATTTACAAGATGGGGTGAACTTGACAAGGAAAATTTAGATGATGATGTCATAGATTGGCTTTACAAAGATCCAACTGAGACCCCACCTGTCAGGTTGCCCGTGGAATGGTACGGCAAAGGATTCACTATGTTGCAAAAGAAAGGATATGACGGCTGCAGTGGCTTAGGCTTGAACAACAATGGAAGGCTAGAACCTGTTATACCCAAGAGGCGACCTCCAACTTTAGGGTTAGGTTTTGTACCATTGTGAATTGGATCCTCATCTTCCAAAGTGACCATGCATGGAAAAGGGCATGACTCTGATGATGAAATAACACCTGAGGATACCCGACCCGAAACTGATTCCAATGAATGGGAGTGGAGTTCCTTTTCTTCTAGCTCCTATGCTCTAGACAATATTTTCATTGACCCTGATAATTTTCCTATGGAAGACAAACATGAAATAACTCCTCTTCTAAAACATGTCCTCATGCTTGGATAGAGTCATTCTGGGATCCAAGCTCCGAATCAGATACAAGCAGTTCGGATAATGACACCACAGATGTTCACATCCTCACCATATCAGCCCTCTCTCTCCTGAAAACCGATGATGGCATGCCCCTTGTCTATCCCCAGCTTATCCAACATGACCAACAAGAACCACTCACATTGGATTGTTTTCAAAATGACGAAGCAATTGCAGAATTCCTTGGACTACGGGAAGGCATTCCACAAGGTGATCATAAGGTAGGATTTGCTATTGACCTAGATTCCACAGCATATTTTGGGGAGTCAACTCCATCTTCCAGTCATCAAAATGAAAAAAGAAAAAAAATAGTAAAAAATCAAAAGAATAGATCTTTGAGTGAAAACCGTAAGGCACTCTCTGATCATACAAAAGTAAAAACAAAAGACGTACCTGCGGGTGAAAACCTCTCTGAGGCGCCCAAAGGTGGAAGAGTGGACATACCCCTATCAAGTCAGGACAAATCAACATTGCTAGTGGAAATGACCGAGGAAATCAATTTGGGTACACCTGACAACCCTAAGGTCATTCATTTTGCTGCTTCTCTATCACAACAGGAAAAGATAGACTTTGTCAATTTCTTTCTTGAGAAGAAGATCAACTTTGCATGGTCCTATGCAGATATGCCTGGCCTCGATCCAGAATTAGTCCTTCATCATTTGCCATTAAAAGCAGATGCCAAGCCTGTCAAACAGAAACTTAGAAAGATGCATCCTCAGGTGGCTCTTTTGGTCAAGGTAGAACTGAAAAAATTACTGGATGTGGGCTTTATCAGACCCATTGATTATGTAGACTGGATTTCAAATTTAGTACCAGTTAGCAAAGTAACTGGGGGCATTAGAATCTATACAGATTTTAGGGATCTCAATAAAGCATGCCCTAAAGATGATTTTCCATTGCCAAATATCGACATAATAGTGGACATGACTGCTGGATATGAGATGCTTTCATTAATGGATGGTTTCTTTGGCTATAACCAAATTCGCATTGCTCCTGAAGATCAACATAAGACAGCATTCACTTGTGCTTGGGGTACTTATTGTTGGAATGTGATGCCCTTCGGTCTTAAAAATGCAGGCGCAACATATCAAAGAGCAATGACGACAATTTTTCATGATTTCATGCATACTTTGATGGAGGACTATGTTGATGACTTGTTATGCAAATCTGTCACAAGAGATAGTCATTTAGCCATCCTGGGCCCAATCTTTGACCGAATGGAGACATACAAGCTCAGACTCAATCCAAAGAAGTGTGTCTTTGGTGTCACAGCTGGCAAATTACTAGGGTACATTGTTTCTCACAGAGGCATTGAGGTCGACCCTGCCAAGGTTAAAGCAATAATGGATATGCCTCCTCCTTCTAATCTCCATCAATTACGCAGTCTACAAGGAAAGCTCTAGTCAATCCGCCACTTCATAGCTCAATTGGCCAACAAATGTCATCCATTCCAGCATCTATTGCATAAAGGTGTCACTTTTAAATGGACTGAGCAATGTCAATCAGCCTTTCAAGCTCTCAAAGACTATTTGCTGTCACCGCCTATTCTAATGCCTCCTATAGAAGGAAAGCCTTTTATATTGTATATTTCTGCAACTGAAACGGCATTAGGAGTTCTCTTGGCCCAACAAGATGAGAACGGCAAAGAGCGAGCTATTTATTATATCAGTCAGACACTAGTAGGCTATGAGCTAAATTATTCAACTATTGAAAGGGCATGCTTAGCAGTGGTATTTACAACACAAAATCTCTGACATTATATGTTAAATCACCAAACCTTGTTGGTTGCAAAAATTGATCCCTTAAAATACTTGCTTAGCCAAGCAGCTTTGACGGGTCGCCTAGCAAAGTGGGTCATGATTCTCAGTGAATTTGATATTGAGTATATGGAGCAAAAGGCGATAAAAGGACAAGTCATAGCAGATCAACTTGCAGAGGCTCCTATTTATGATGATCATCCCATGTTGACAGATTTTCCAGATGAATCAGTATTTGCTCTTACATCTTCTAATGAATGGAAGTTATACTTTGATGGATCCCATACCAAGTTCAGGTCCGGAGCTGGCATCTTGTTTGTCACCCCTCAAGGTGATGCTATTCCAAAGTCCTACAGGATAACTTTTCATTGTACTAATAACATTGCAGAGTATGAAGCATTGGTCACAGGACTCCGAGTAGCAATCCACTGGAACATCACGCATTTGCAAGTCTATGGAGATTCTCAATTAGTCATCCGACAAGTGAATGATGACTACGAAACAAAAGATGAAAAGCTTATTCCCTATAAGCATATGGTAGATTTCTTCAAGACCAAATTCACGGCTATCCATTTCAGTCAAGTTCCAAGAATGCAAAACAAGTCGGCAGATGTGATGGCTACGATTGTTTCCATGTTGAATATGCCCCACAATATGGACAAATGTGAATTTTTAGTCGAACAATTGCTGGTTCCTTCTTTTGACATTTTGACAGCAGATGTGATGTGCGTTCTTGTTGGTCCCAACTCCCCGTGGTACAATGATGTATATCAATATTTGAAATCCCAAACCTTACCACCCAACCTTTCCGCTAACCAACGCCGAGCCTTCATCCGACAGACAGCCAAATATGTCATCATCGCCGACACCCTTTACCATCGTTCCTTTGACCATACCCTCCTCAGGTGTTTGGATTCTGGTGAAGCACAAACGACTTTACACGAGGTTCACGATGGTATATGTGGGGGCCATTTCAATGGTCTAAGCTTAGCCAAAAAGTTGATTTGTGTTGGGTATTATTGGCCCACTCTGGAAAAAGATGTTCATGATTTTTTTAAGAAGTGCTACAAATGCCAGATCCATGGAAACTACATTCATGCACCAGCCTAGGAGCTTCATTCTATCATATCTTCGTGGCCCTTTTCTCAATGGGGATTGGATCTTATTGGCAAAATTCACCCGACATCTGCAAATGGACATAAGTTCATCATTACAGCCACAGAGTATTTTACAAAATGGATCGAGGCTATCCCCATGACTTATATCACTAGAGTGCAAATTTCAAAATTCCTCTTGAATTATATCATATGCCGATATGGGGTTCCTCTTGCCATAGTCACAGATAATGGTCGACCCTTCAAGAATAAAGATGTCAAGGAACTCTGTGAAAAGTTTCATATCCAACACCGTTTCTCCAGTCCATACTATCCACAAGGTAATGGTCAAGCCGAAGCATCAAATAAAACCATTATCAAGATCCTGAAAAAGGTTGTCAATGACGCTGGTCGAGATTGGCATGTACAGTTGAATCCAACACTATGGGCCTATCGCACTTCTATCCGCACACCTATTGGCGCAACACCTTATTCCTTGGTGTATGGTGCGGAAGCCATTTTACCCTTGGAAGTGGAGATTCCTTCCTTGTGTGTTTCCCTGCAACATCTGATTGATGATGAGACGCACAGAGTCTCTCGGTTGCATCAGCTTGAAATGTTAGATGAGAAACGTCAGATAGCCCTGACACATTTGCAAGCATATCAAAACCGTCTCCGTCGCTCTTATAATAAGAAGGTCAAAGGGCGACACTTTGAAGTGGGAGATCTGGTTTTAAAGGCAAACCCTAAGAATGCATAGTCTACTGACATCATAAAAGGTAAGTTTGAACCTAATTGGGTTGGGCCTTTCATAGTGATTGCAGCCTATGGCTCGAGGGCATATCAGTTGGCCACACCAGAAGGTGAACCTCTATCTGATCCTATAAATAGCATGCATCTTCGCAAGTACTGGGCATAAATTTCTATCAGCACTTCTTCCAGTATGATCCTGAGAAAATACAAAAAAAGTGAAAAAAAAAGAAAATACAAAAAAAGTGAAAAAAGAGCAAAAAAGTAAAGAAAAATGATTCGCCCTCTAGTGAAAACCTGGTAAACAGGCACTTTGGGCAAGTACCATGGTGAAAACCTGGCAAACAGGCACCATGAGTAATAAGATCATTGCTCCGCCATCTGTCATGACCTCTAGCTATGCTTTCTCTTGGCCGGTTTATCATGTCTATCTTTGTCTTGACCCAATGTTCTATTCCAGGTCTGTTATTGGTCAACATCATTGTCTTGCATACTCCGGTTACTTGTACATATGTTTTGGTCCCGGTCTATGTATATCTTTCAGATGCACATTGGGTGCGTTCCCCTTGTCATAATCAATCACTGGAACTTTTGCATTTAAAATCTCCTGAAAAAATCTCTTAAAAATTGAAAAATGTCCTGAAAAAAAAAATCCCAAAAAAATTGAAAAATGTCCTGAAAAAAAATAAAATCAAATGAAGTCCTAAAAAAATTGTAAAAAATCGAAAAGAAAAACAAAAACATAAATAACCCCTCTGTGCATAGACAGCTCACTGAGTATACATCCAACGACATGCAATCCAACAATGTGCTTTAGAAATCATGCGTAAACAGATGAACTTTTTCACTCAAACCAGACATTCAAACTGATCGCACTTGTCATATCAATCAACCTCCAAATCATTTGTCCTTGTCACTAATATCATGGGTCTTATACAGGGTGTGGTATACTCGAAACCAGACTGAGTCCTGTCTTAGATGGGGTACCGCATGTCCTGAAACCAGACAGCATGATCGTCCTATCAACACTTTCAACTTTTGACAATGAAGATCAAGATGTTTGTTTGATTTGTTGGAATCTTTTTACTGATTTATTTTTGGCTTTGATCATGTTCCTATGTTGCTCAATGATGTCACTGAGTGATTTAGAGTGACCGGGATGGTTCATGGTCCCCTTCTTTTTGTTGTGATTGTTGTTTGTCTGTGATGTGTCTATCTTTTGCAAAAAGGTTTGCATTTCAGCTCTAGCCTTCAAAGCTATGATGCTACGCATCCATTTTGCTACATTGAAATAAAGGTTCTCACCTACAAAGTGCATTACTGAAAGCAAGTTTTTCTTCGTCCCCAACTCTTCTTTGTCTCATTTTCTTCTTACTAACATTTCTTCCATCAGTTCGGATAGTCAGTTCGGTCTAGTGCTCTGATTTCTCCAAAAACATAAGCTGCATCCTGCATCCACTTGGTTAGTGCATTTGCGTTAAGCATGTTATCCATTTCATATTATCAATGCATCAAAAAAAAAAAAAACACATAAAAAATGCATCCATACATGTTCCATAATGATACATAAACAGTGCATAAGTCATCCATACATGGAAAATAACATATGTCATAACACATTGCATCCCATCATCTTGATGCATATCATATCATATGTCACAATAATATCGGAGTACAAAATTGGACTGTCTGTCCTAAGTATGGCCCGCAGGCTGACTACAAAATGTCAAACTACATCTGTCTCTATCATAAGGAGCATGTGCCTCTGTCACTGGGTGCTCCCTCTGTCCTCCTCATCCCTGCCATGTCTCACGGATGATGTCCCTCCTGGTCCTGGCTATGGTGGTCTCATAGGTCCACTCACCCCCATGCTGCTCAATGACCTCCGAGAGCGTGCTCTGCTCTCTGTCCTCGATCGTGCCCGATATGAAGGTGCTCTCTGCTCTGGTGGAACTACACTCTCATATAGTGTCCTCCAATGGTGTATCTCCTCTCCGGTCTCTACCAACATCTGTGCCATCTCCCGTGCACTGGCATCCCGAATCGACCCAATATACTCAGTGACTCTCTGTTCTTCTCGTTGTGCCTGAGCTATTGCTGCATCTCGAGCCACTGTGAGTCTGGCTATCTTCGCTCTGAACTGCTCATGCTCTCTCTCTAAAGTCGCAATATGATCATGCTGACTCGCTATGGTAGCTCTGCACATCTCCATCTCCTCTATCCTAGCTGTCTCTGACTCTATGGGTATATCCTGCAATGCCTCATGCTCGCCTAAATCTAGCTCATCCTCGTCATTCCCCTCCTCATCTCCATCCTCATCATCCACCTCATCCTCATCCACCTCATCCTCATCTCCACCCTCATCCTCCTCATCCTCATCATCTCCCTCCTCCTCTCCAGCAAGTGGGAAGTCCTCCTGTCGCCTCGGTACTGGAATATCTGGATCTGTCAATGGCACTGGCCGCTGTCGTACAAACCATCTCTCATACTCTTCTGTCATCCCGGCATCCACCACATCTGATCTCCAATCCCACTGTCTCTGTTGTAGCTGTGAAAAGTCAGCATATGCTATGTGTGGCTGAATCATACTCCCCCACTGACTCATCTCTCTGTGAGATTGAGCAAAGTGTGCAGTCCTCCTAGGTACATCCTGCCTCTCCAAACTGTCGTCTGACTCTCTCTGGCAGGTACATCTCAATCACTCTCTAGCGATTCACTGGTCACCCAATCAGGTACCTCTCCTATCTACAATATGGTAGCTCATCACTATCATCTGACCATCCCGAACAATCACAATATGGCCTCCATATGAACTCTCTCAGTCTGTCTAGCTCATGTCGCCAATATAATATGTATCCAAAAGGACCCTGTCTCAGTGCTCCCCCATAGCAGTACACATATGGTCGATGTGGTACTACCTATCTCTCTGTAATCGGTCGACATATGGCTATGTGCTCAAATGCCCATACCTGTAGCAATGTGACTCTACAGCTCAAAGTCTGCACTCCCTGATATGCTATCTGATGCAACTGAAAATATAGCATAGCCAATACACATGGTCCCCATGCATACACTGTCCCCTCTGTCGCCATCCACTCTAGCACTCTTCCCCATCCAATAGGGAATCCATGTCCTCGTCTGTCTCCTTCTAGTAGACATGCTATCACCACGGCTATCACCACATATCGTCGATCATACTCTGATGCCATGGTCTCCCAGCTGATCTCCCTCTCTACGATATCCAGATCATCTGCGTCGCACTCAAATAATCTGCACAACGCATCTCTCCCTATCACTGGGTCATACTCTATCATCTCCCCATGAATCGGAATGCGGAGGATACGCCATACGTCCTCCAGTGTCACAGTCGCCTCTCCAGTCGCCAGATGGAATGAGGAAGTCTCTGAATGCCATCGCTCTGCCAATGCAGTAAGCAGTCCTGTGTTTGCCCTAATCCCAGGCATTAATGTAACATAGTATATCCCAAGTCCTACTAATGTATCTCTATCTGTGCTCCTGATTCTATGTCGTAGCATGAAGCAATCTGGTCGGTTCTCTCGCGTGATCAATGGATACTGTCGACTCTGCATCACAATTGGGGCATATTTTGTCAATATTAGGGTTTGCTCCTACGGGTTGCATTTCCTCATTTTCATCCACAAATCAGGGTGTTTTTAAGCTATTTTGACCTATCCTACCCTTATCCCCCCTTTTCAGATCATTTGCATGTTGTTTTGGACCAAAATTGAGTTGCCAATGCACAATTGCGCCTATGTGATGAGTCCCGCGCCTGTGTCATGTAACCTGTGCCTATGTCCCCCTACACAAGCGCAGAAGACCCTACACAAGCGCAGGATTCGCCCTACACAAGCGCAGGAGTCTCTTTCTGCATTCCCTGTGGGCCCCACAATGTCCCGCAAGCAAGTCAAATTCATAAAATTGAAAACATGGGTTTTTGAGATACATACCGCTGCTCCCATGTCGATCGGTCGTCTGAATGTGCGTACACATTCTCCGAGGTGATCTGCCATTGGAATGTTCACCATCTCTCTGCAAGTGTCCTTTTCCAGAGCAACAAATTCTCCTCTTGGGCGAGTGCAAATGAGCAATTTTCCCTCTCTTGGTCTCATTTATAGATCTTTGTCAGTGCATAGATGGATGTGCACCCTCTCCATCTTATGTTGGTCATGGTCTTTTGCATCTTTGATTGCTTGTCCTTCGTGCATTTGGTCTCTGATTGTCAGTCTGTTTGCTCCTATCATTTTCTATCATTTTTATCGATCAATTGGCCTCTTTTGTGCATGTTTCCGGCCAATTCCTCGAGGGGGCATGCATATGTCATTGTCATTGTCTGGGGCATTTTCATTATTGTTCTTTGAAACAACGCTTAGAATCACATTGTCTCAAAGAGGGGCAAAATGTAGACACCTAAAAATGGTCAACGCTTGCGGAGTCATACTTTAACATTTGCGCATTGCCTCATTGAAGAAGGAAAGTTACGAGAAATCTTAGAAGAGAGATGAGTGTAATTTATTAGAGCCTTATCCCTGGAGGAAAGGACTTTATGATGAATAGGAGATAAAGATTCATAAGTGGATTTAGAAATTTGAGGGGATTCATAAAGAGATTTGTTCATCGCCAAGATTTCCTTATGGGGGGAATGAGAGTTGATAAAAGTAGAAGATGATTTAGTTGAAGTGAGATCATCATCACCACTAAATATAGCATTAACATTGAGAGATGGTCTTTTAGATGCTTTGGTGGGCTTAGAAAGATTATATCCAAGTCCAAATGAATATTCATGCATGTTATGTTCTAAAGGAACTTTAATTCCTTGTTCATTTGCGCCACAACCATTTCCACTATAGCCACTCTTAGCCAAAATGTGAAAACCACGACCATAACGATTAGCCATTTCAGAAAGAAAAGGTGGTTTTTCATAAGACAAAGAATCAAATTCTTCAGAATTAGAGGTGTGAGGAGAAGAAGTTTGAGAAGCGGCCACAAAATTATTGCTCATAGGTTCAGGTAAGACTGATTGATCTCTAGTTTCTTCCTTCTTTTTAACTTTAAGCTCTCTAGGAGGAACCCTATACTCACCTACAAAGGTGGGATTAAAATCAAGAGATCCCCAATCGTCTTCTGCGAGAACCTTCTCAGGATAAAAAGCCTTTTCATGTGTAGATTCAAGTTGAGAAGAATCTTCTTCAGGAACTTCAGACTCATCCAAAGAATTTTGATTATCAGAGGGTAATGATCCATCCATAGGTATCTTGTTTAACGAGTCATCACTAGAAGAGGAAGGCTTAGAAGAACTCCCTTTGGAAGTAGATGTTTGCAAACAAGCTTGAAAATTAGTATCACCTATCAAGGTATATGTCTTATTGTTATAAATAAATTTAACTTGTCTATGCAATGTAGAGGGGACAGCTTGCATACTGTGAATCCAAGGTCTCCCTAATAACAAGTTGTATGTTAGATTTCCCGACATAACATGGATAGGAGTAGGCAAAGTAACAGGTCCCATTGTGATGGGTAAGGTGATAATACCTAATGAAGACTTAGCCACATTATCAAAGCCTCGAATGGGACGAGAGTCAGGCTCAATAAGGGATGTATCCACATTCATCTTATGCAATAGATTAATGCTACACACATTAAGGCCAGAACCATTATCTGCCAGTGTTTGTCTTATAGCAGTGTCATTTATGATAACCACAATCATCAAGGGATCATATTGATGTTGAATTTCACTAGTAGGCAACTCATCTTGAGTAAACACAATTTGAGCTTTAGGATTCATCACAGAGTTAACCAAAGATACTATATTACTAGATGTATTAGGTGGAGGAACATTCAAATCTTTCAAGGCATCTTGTAACATTCCATGATGAGCGGAAGAAGTTTGGATCAAATCCCAAAGGGATATCTTAGCAGGGGTAGCTTTAAGTTATTCTATAAGATCATATTCCTTACCAACAACTTGTGAAATACGTGGAGCTTGCGGAAGAATAGGTTGGGAAGGAGGAAGTGAAGTTGGGATAACCTGGAGGAGGATTAGGCTGCCTATTGTTTCTTGTATTATAGGTATGAGAAACCACATTATAACTCTCTCTAGTCAGTTGCTTAGCATACTCATAAGGGCTCTTAGTAGAATAACCTCCTTGCACAGTAATAATAGGTTTGTTAGGAGTGCAAAAAGAAATCATTAGCATAACCACCTTGAACCACTAAGATAGGCTTATTTAAAGGTTGAGAATTTTGAGAAGAACAAGCACCTTGGACAGTGAAGAGAGGTTTGTTAGGTTTTTCATTCACATGTATCAAATTGATTGAGGATGGTTTAGAGGAATGAACAAAAGTGTTGGAAGAATTATTGATAGTCTTCTCTTGCACTAAAATCTTATCACAGATTAAATCAATTTTAGGAGAGAGACAAGGGGTAGGCATTGATGTTCTAGTAGGAGGAGTAATACTAGGAAAGGTCATATCATCCTCTATCATCAAAGGATCTACATGGGGAATAAACTCTCTAGGAGAAGGATCAACATTACTCTCTAAAGTCTCACTTTTGAGATGGAGATCTTTGAAAGAGATGTTAACCATCTTGTTTTGAACTAGGGTTTCCTTATGAGTAGAACCAAGTTGAGGAGAGGGAGATGCTTTATTTTTAGAGGGAGAATAATTGAGATTCAAGGAAGATGAGAAACTATCGAGGGAGTTTTCAATCTTGATTTCATCCCCTTTGGCTAGGGTTCTCTCATGGGGTAGAGAATAATCTACACTTTCTTCTAATGGTTCATCCCAAATAGTGAAGTGGTTGAAAGGAATGTTTGAAGTATTGTCAATTTCAAGAGAGGAGATAACATTGTTTATTAATTCCTCATCCTTAGGAGGGAGAGCATCAATAGATGTGTTAAACTCATCCTCTTTCCTCAAAATATGTTCAATATGATCTTTAGGGGAGAGAGAATTAAGGAAATTGCTTATTATTTCATCTTCTTTCTCTAAGGGATGTTTATGGGTAAGACAAACTTTAGGAGAAGGGTAAGCATTTATCATTAATTCATCATCTCTAGTGGGAATTTTGTTGGAAAAGGAAATGCCATCACTAGGAAATGTAGGGATAATGTCATCTTCTTGCAGAAAAGGATCCTCATGAAGGGAGTGTTTTTTAGGAGGAACATGAACATATGTCTCCAAAGATTCATGCTTAGGAAGGAGATCTTTGAAAGAAGTGTTCATAACCTCTTGTTGCACTAACATGCCCCCATTGGAAGGACCAACTTTAGGAGAAAATAAGTCAATGTCCATCAATGCATTTTCACTTAGAGAGGCATCATGTAGGGAAGGTGAAGTAACATTAAGAAAGGTGTTTATGATATCATTCTCTTCCTCTAGGATAGCTAAATAGGAAGGGCACATTTTAGGAGAATTGTCAAGATCACTCTTAAAGTCTTCATCCTTAGAGAATGGGAGAGTCTCAAAGGGATTGGTAGAAACTCTTTTAGGCACTAAAATGTTTGTTATAGATGGGGGGAGGTTCTTTAGGAGAAGGAAAAATTGAAACAAGGGAAGCTAACCCATTATCACATCTATGAAATGAATGCATCATGACAACAATTTTCCTCTTTCAAATGATAACACATGCAAAGAAGGAAATGTTTAATTTTAACCAATGCAAGCACTTAGAATGTAGATTTAGAAAATGAAATTTATGATTCAAATGAGTTCCTAAATCAGATTTGAAATTATTGATCCCAATTAAGCTATCCACAAGTTCAACTTTGAATTGAAAAATTAGCAAAAATTTCCTCTAAATTTTTGAATCTTGCAAGAAATTAAAACTTGTAAATACAAATTTGAATTTGAAATAGCATAAACACTCAAATTTGAAAACATAAATCAGAATTAGAGAAGATTGGAGTTCACGTCGGGTTCACCAAAATGTGTAGGGGAAAAAGTGACACTAAGCAAACATGCCCTAATCTCACTTTCAATCACACACTTGTGGAATACGAAAGAGCCTAGAGGTATCACACAATTGGCTACTTCTTTCTGTGGAAGAGAGAGCCACGGGCTACCTATTAGGATTTCTATTCCTTTGTTGCAAATGATAGATAAAATGATGCAAGTTCAACTACTAGCCCTAGAGTGCAAGTATGAACTAGTAACAAGATTGAAAGATTGAGATTAAGTGATGAAAAGCTGTAAACACAAGGATAAAAGGAGAATGCATATGTGTACCTGGGGTTAAAATCTGAGTGGAAATGTTCGGGACGGGGGCGCGGGCGCCACTGTCCTGATTTTGCACCTGAAACTATTGTTTTGCAACCTGAAAAGCTGTCAGAAAAATGCTGAAACTGCTGTTTGACAGAAGGACCAAGGCGCCCAGCGCCCCTGTCCTGGCAGGACCAGGGTACCCCACGCCCCTGTCCTGGTCTTTTGCTCTAAAATTTGGTGTGTTGTTCTGTCTTAGTCTGCTTCTGTCGGATCTGCAACTTGCGACGTCGTCTGAATCCCGAAACCTGCACTTATATCTGAAAAGGTATGGTGGGCCGCTATATAGGGTTTTTCCTTAGTCAAACCCCCGCTTTGGTGATTTCCACCTCCACGAATAGCCAAGTTGTATTGTAAAAGTAGTGTGTGTGCAGACCTTGTGTGTGTGCAAGATCCTAAAATGCAAGTAAGCAAACTAGAGCAACCTAGAAAGTAAACCCTAATTGCTTGTAAATGATAATGTAAATGCTCCAAATCAAGATGCAAAGTGATCTAAAGCATGAATACAAATGATATAATGAGGCTTATGCAAAGACATGAAAACAACATGAAATCATACCCAACCCCCAAGGGAGGGGTACAAGCCAATCTTCAGTCGGTGATCCCCTATTGCTCTTCAATGTCTTCAAAGCCCTGAATGGATGAATGCTTGATGGATGGATGTTGAATGTTGTTGAAGTCTTCAAAGATCTGCCCTTTCACTGCCTAGAAGGCCCCTGAAACCAAAATTCCGGATCCTTTCAAATGAAGAAAGAGAGCTCTTATATATGAAACCCTAGGTCTTAATTTCAACTTTTGGCCGACCTAGAGATTGAATCTCCCGCCAATTTCTTGGGGTTAAGCTTTATTTTATGATTGGATTGCGCTCCTAAAATTTCGGGAAAAATGTCCAGGACCATGTGCACGCTGGGCGCCATGGTCCCGACAACTTTTCACCAAATTTTCAGGGCCGTCGGATATGATGATTTTAGAGAGAATCCCGAAGTTACAGGTGATTTCGAGATGTTTTGACCCTCGAAATCAAGCCCCCAAGTTCAAAATAGGACCTAATTAGGGTTTTTGATTAAATGATGTATTAGAGGAATAAAATGAAAGGGGCACACTTTAATGAAAAGGGCCCAACTTTATGATATGGGAGATGATAAAATAGAACCTTAGACCTAATTAATTTAATTAATTAAGTGCTAAAGGGGAAATGCAATGCAAAATGCGCCAAGGCGGGTGCTAAACTAGGTGTGAAATTGTACCACCCTAGCAAGTGCGTACAATTTATGACGCTACAACTAATTTGGCCCTTAGTGATTGATTCTTCCACACTTGTTTTCTCAGATCAACTCCTCCATATTCTTTAGGTTTGCAGATCGATTCCCAAGCTATTAGAGCCATTTTCTTCTTCTCTTCCATCCCTTTCCAAAAAAATGATCTTGTCTTCTTATTAATCTTCTTTGCAACTCCTATAGGCAGGGCCAAGCAAAACATGAGATAGATGGGCATAGCAGACAGAACTACCCTGAGCATCATAACCCTACCGACCCATGTTAGCCATCTACCTTTCCAAGAGGTTAATTTCCTTTCTATCTTCTCCTTTAATGGATCCCAAAGTTTCAAGGATCTAATCCCACTTTCTAAAGGTATCCCTAAATATTTGCAAGGAAGGATGCCCTTGTTGAACCCCAAGATTCTCAGGATTTCTATTTTCGTCCATGGCTGAATAAAAAACAAGAAGACTTCTGATTTTTCCATACTGATCTACTGTCTTGAAACCTTGGTATAGTTCTTCATAATGATCTTAAAATTTGTGGTCTTGCATTGATCCCACTCCCATAAGCATAGTATCATCCACAAATTGTTGGTGGGTCACTTTCAAGATCGAGCTGGTGATACTTATCCCTTCAATAATCCCCATGGATTGAGCCTTTTATAAATTTCTACCCAATACCTTTGCCATTATAATAAATAAGAAGGGAGAGATCGGGTCCCCTTGTCTTAGACCTTTGGAAGCTTCAAAGTATCCCTTTGTGGACCTATTGATGATCATTGAGTATTTTGGGGTGGTGATGCAATAATAGATCAAATCTGTCCACTGTTTACAAAATCCAAAAGCTTCTAGATATTTGCATATTAATCTCTAATCTAATTTATCGTAGGCCTTTTTGATATCAAGTTTGATTAGCATGTTGGGAATTTGTTTGTCTGGATGGAATGAATTGCTTCCTGAGCTATGATAATGCCATCTAAGATTGATCTTCCAGGTACAAATCTTGATTGATCTTCTTATATAATTTGGGGTAGTACTAACTTTAACCGATTGGCCAAGGCTTTTACCAATACCTTATACAAGGTATTGCATAAAGATATTGGCCTATAATCCTCAAAGCCTCTTATATTCTCTTTTTTAGGTATCAATATCAAAAAGGTACTATTAACTTCTTTTGTAAATCTGCCTCCATTTCTAGCTCCTTCTAACGCTTATGTCATCTCTTTGCCTAGAATATGCCAACATTTAAAAAAAAACTAGCCAGTAATCCATCCGAGCCAAGAGCTTTATCTGGATGTAGTTGAGACAAAGCTGAATGAATCTCCGTTTTAGTGAATATATCTATCAATTTGATGTATTGTCTCTCAATTATTTTATTTGGTATGCATGATAACATTTTAGCTTGATCAACTAAGTTTGAACCTTCTCAATTATTAAAAATTTCTCTAAAGTAATTAACACTTTCTTTTGCTACCTCTTCTGGTTTATCCACTATCAATCCGTCCTCTTTGATAACCCTCGGGATCCTATTGACTCCTCTTCTGATTTTGGTGCTAGCATGAAAAAATTTAGAGTTGTTATCCCCTGCATCCAGCTAAGTTTCTATGATTTTTGCCTCCAGAACACCTCTTCTTTGGATAGCACTTCATGATATTTTGCTAACAACATTTTTTCTTGTTCATAAATTTGTATGTCCCCCCCCTACTAATGACTTCTTCTGAAATTGATTTCAACTCATCTTCCACTTCCTTCTTCCTTATGAAGATATTTTAAAAATTTTCTCTGTTCCACTTTAATAGTTTTTGTTTTATTGATTTCATTTTAGAGACAAAGTAGAACAACTTTGCCCCACAAAGATATCCTCCTACCATCATCATTCAATGAGATCATTAAATTTTGCATCCTTCATCCACATATTTTCAAATTTAAAGGGGCTTTGCCTAGGTCTCTACTCCTCCCCAATATCCAGTATCATCGGGTAGTGATCCAATCCTACCTAGGCTATCATGTTCGCAGACATTTCTCCTTTGAATGATAGCATATCACCTTTGAAAAAAAACCTATCTAAATTTTCTGCTATGTTGTTGAAGCCTTTGCGTCTGTTATTCTCGGTGAATATTCCATTTCCACACTTAATGTCTAAAAGATTGTTCTGGAAGACCTAATCACTAAAATCTATTTGTGCTTGTGACTCTCTTTGAATGCCCCCTTTCTTTTTGATAAGTGCAAGATCACATTAAAGTCTCCCCCGATGATAATATGTGGGAAGTCATTATTGTTAAAGAATGCATCAATGTCCCTCCATAGTTCTCATTTTTTGTCAGTCTGGACTGGACCATAAATATTAATCACTCTGAATCTTGTTTCACTGTTGATGCTTTTCATAAATCTTGTCATCCAATTGTCCCTCTCTACTAGTGATTCCACTTCTACTCTATTAGGATTCCACATTATGGCTATTCCACCTGTAGCCCCTTCCGTTTGGACTGCCCAGTATTCCCAGACCCCTAAAGACTTCTTGAATCCTTCCATCTCCTCCTTGTTCAATTTTGTCCCTTGAATAAACACTAACTATAGCTTAAGCTTTTCGATACCACACTTAATTAAGTGCCTCTTGTTAGGAGCATTTAGGCCCCTAACATTTCACATTAGAAGCTTCACGTCTCCCTGGGAAGGATCTTCCCCTTCCCTTCATTCAGCATAGTTGTCATCTTAGTTTGGTATACAACATATATGTAAGAATTTATTGAAAATAGCCAAGATCAAGAACACGTTGAATAACACAAAAGAGAGACAAAATATTTGATGAGAATAAACTATATTCTAATCAATATGCAAAATACTGATCAACTGGATCATCAAAATTACATACAATGTAGATAAGCTTGCTTATAAAGGCAAGACCATATGGATATGTGAGCACACAATCATGACATGTGGCTCAATGAAAAACAAGGGTAGGTAGGAGAAATAATGAAATATTCCACAAGAGGTGGATCACCCACTGAAGGTGGAATGTAACAACAAGATAAGACCACAAAAGGTGGAATTACTCCTACATATATCATCCATGTGTGCACAATTCCCTAAGTGTCTCATATCCAAATGACTATGAAATGCATTACCCTAAGTCAACTTAAGTAAAGTGTAATTATGAGACATAATTTACACCAACAATATCCATCTATCACCTTGAGTTTTGCTAATGATTTTCTACCTCTTCTTTTCCCTCCTGCTTTGCCATAGTCTGGTTTATTTTTCTGGAGACAACATAAACATGATCTCATACACTTCTCCTCTCCAAGTTCTTCTTCATGTTGTCAAGATTTTCTTCTCCTCGCAGATCATCTTGTTTCATCTCTTCTATGCCCTCATTTTCCAAAACACACTGAATCATTTTGAATTTGGCTTCTCTGAGGGCCTCCAAATTTATACTTGCTAACGAAAAAAGGCTTATAAATTCACATACTACTTCTAGCCTAGAAGGGCTAGGTTCCTGCCCCAAAGAGCCCATTATTGTTTCAGGGACCCTTTCAACATCTGGAGTATTCAATAGCTCCATATTTCCTTTCTCACTAAGAATATTCATTTGATAAAAAATCTCCTTATTGAGTGCCTCACCATCCTTTTTTAGGTTTTTCAACTCATTTATAGAGGTTTCTACAATGCTCTGAGACTATAGACCATGAGATTCTACTTCATCATTTCTCACATTCCTATTTGAGATTGCATCTTCATTTTTTGCAATTTTATCAAAGCTCTCTAGCTTTGCCTTTCTAGTTCTTGAATCTCCATTTGCTTCTTCTTGGGACTCTTTAATGATATTTGAAGCTAAAACTATCTGATCACCTAGGTTTTCATCCTTAGACTTATTCTCCGTATGCCCTACACCCTGACTCCCAGACACTGAGTTTGGAAGAACAACCCCTTTACTTAAGCTTCCTTCCTTATTGAGCTATGGGATATCCTCCTTATTGTTGGTATTGTGTTTTCATTGATGTCAATCGGCATGGTGATCATTGTTGTCAACTGGTATAACTATCATGGATGTCAACTGGTAGTGTGTGCAGTTGAGGTCAACCGATATGCAAGCTAGAGTCACTGGTATTCAAGTTGATGTTGGGAATAAGAAACTTGTACCCAGTGAACAAGTTAGTATACATGTTGGTACTAACCGACAATATGATGACTGGTAAGATTGTAGAGTGAACAAGCCACCAATATGCTAGTGTGATGTCATCCAGCAGGACTCCCACCGGTAAATGATGTTGTCCCAAGATGAAGAAAAGACTAAAGAAAGAATATTGCATGGTAAAAGACTTCACTCATAGATAGAAGACAAATAAAACATCACATTCCTTCCTTGCTTCTCTAGTCGTAAGACATCCTGGAGGTGCTCAGGAGATATGATAAGCAAAAATTAACAACCATAAGTAATCATGCA
The DNA here is from genome assembly GCF_030272615.1 of Cryptomeria japonica. Classification (NCBI taxonomy): domain Eukaryota; kingdom Viridiplantae; phylum Streptophyta; class Pinopsida; order Cupressales; family Cupressaceae; genus Cryptomeria; species Cryptomeria japonica. The sequence goes on from NC_081411.1 coordinate 628,174,937, forward strand.
TGCTATTGGAAATGTATTCTTGTCAATTAAAACATCTTGCAAAATAGATCTTTGTTCAGTTGAAATCAGTTCAAGTTCGTGATGTTTAGCCTTCTCGCATTGTCGTTTGGCATTTGTTGGTTGTTTTGATCCTTGTTGTCTTGCTATGTTTTTGGTCTGATGTTGAAAATCTTGAAGGCGAAATGCCCCAAGCGAGGTCAGGATTTTGCCCCTTGTCATTGATACTACTTTGATATGGATATGTATACTGATCACCAAGCCATGGTGGGATATTATTTGGATAATTGTTTCAGATAAACCAAGGACAGTGATTACACTAAGCATGTCCAAGATTGATAAGCATTTGTGAATTTCTGGTGATGCCTCAGATGGGTGGATATGATATGTACAATATGATTTGTGAAACATGTACTACCATCAATTGATAAAGATAAGGCTAACTATAATAAAATCCAGCAGTCATACTGATTGATGTCATTGTTATGATTTGGTTGATGATTGATGTATAAAAACTTATTTCTCTTGATGAATTTGGAAAAACTAGGTTGTTGTTTCTTCAACGTGATGTTACAATAAAAGTTCTTTCTTCTCAGAATAAGGAGATTAGTCATGCATGAGTGATCAATGGTTTCCTTTGATTGGTTTGGATTCAGTTGATTCTTGTTTTTAAAAATTTCAAATCTTACTCTATCAGAGTGAAGGTTTAGCTATCCCTTCACGACAAAGCATGTCAAATGATATGGATAAAAGCTTCCCGATCTGGAAACTAGATTTGACAATTTGAAAGTTTTAAACAAGTGTTTTTGAGATAAAAATCCGTAAGATGGTAAAGGATTTTGTTGATACTGATGATGAGATTTTCCGGATTATGATAGGAGAGACGTCCTTTATCATGTGATTCGTTTAGGATTCTGACAACTTTTGTTTTGACACAAATTTAGCTCGAGAAATAGTTTTAATGGTTTGTTTGTCACTCTGCTTTGATGAAAAATGATGTTGATGGATGGATTGATTATCAAGACTTGATGATTGATAGAAATGTCTAGTTTCAAAGAGTGAGTACCCCGTATAAGACCGATCTGTCTGGTTTCGAGTGTACCTATCCCTGTATAAGACATGTTTGATGTTGATGTTGATTTCGAGTAATGAATTGATTAACAAGACATGTGATAAGTTTCATTGCAGACTTTGAGAGTTTTCCTGTTGTTGATCTGATTTGATGGATGGTCCATGTGTTCATGCTTTGATTTTTTTTGTTTTGATTTTTTTGATTTTTGTCAATTTTTAGTTTTTGGATATTTTGATTTTTTTGAGTTTTTGGATATTTTGATTTTTTTGAGTTTTGGGATATTTTGATTTTTTTGAGTTTTTGGATTTTTTATTTTTTTTTATTTTTTTGGATATTTTGATTTTTTTGATTTTTTTGGATATTTTGATTTTTTTGAGTTTTTGGATATTTTGATTTTTTTGAGTTTTGGGATATTTTGATTTTTTTGAGCTTTTGGATTAGAAGAAAGATGTATTTGGTTGCCCCAATGTATATCAAGACAAGGAATGGATGAATGAATGACTGAACCATTGAGGTGGAAATAGATTTGTTGTCCATAGTTTTGATCAAGATCAAGGATGAAAAAGGGGATATGGATAGAGATAGGATATAGATAGCACTAGATGATGGAAGCAATGAATAGATAGGATAGATAGATATGGATTATAGTGAAGCAAGATTGTAGAAAGAATTGGATGATAGAAGAAATGAATAGATAGGATAAGGGATATGGATTAGAGGATTTGGGAGATATGGTAGGAAGAATAGAGTAGATGAACTTTGCCCCCAAGCATAGAGGTTTCCATTTGCAAAAAGGTGATATGTAAGATTGTCATAGTATTTAGCACCATCTGAATAAGTGTTCCCGAACTTTTCAAAGATAGAGACCCAACCCACACTTAGAACCTCTGGAAAATTCAACTGAACATTTCTAGCAACTAGGAAGCAGACTCAAAAGGGAAGAAGAATCCCAAACTGGATCAAGGTACTTAGTTCTTTGATTACCCATGTGTGTGCAAGTGGGTTCATTCTGTCTCATATGATCATTGTAATCTTCAGAATCCAACATGGCTAGCTACATGAGTTACCTTGACTTCAAAAGCATCCTGGATAGAGCCTCGCTGCCAGCGAGCGTCCATAGCCCCGACGAGGTTATCGCTGTAATCTCACAAATATTGCTCCATTACCAGCCAGGCGTCCATAGCCCCGATGGAGTTACTTGCATGTTCCCATAGCCAATCATTTTGATATTGCATTTCATTGCATTTTGCTTTTCTTGATATTCATTTTCTTGCTCATGCTTTTGATATTTTTTTCTTTTTTTTTCTCTTTTTTTTTCTTGCATTGGCTTGTAAGTGATGAAACTTACATGGGTGTGATAATTATAGTGGCGCTGAAGCAAGATTTTAGATTTTTCACTAGCCATGTCTTCAATTTAAGAGATCACAATGATTTTTAGAGCAATCAATTAAGTGTATGAGATATAGTAATCAAAAGATGTCGGTACCAAGATACGATAAGTGGTTCTTTTCTGGATTGAGTGTGTATCCCAACCAAAAGAAAATGTTAAAGAGGAACAACCTCGGATTCTGAAGTATTTCATGAATAGATATCTAGGAAAAGGACTGAACACTGAGATTCGAGCATGGGCAAGTATGTGACAAAATGACACAAATGCCTATTTCACAGATGAAGGATTTATGCAAAGGATTGAATGATAGGGATGGAAGTATAGAAAAGAGGTGTTGGATAATAGATAGAATGTTTGAAGATCTGTGCAAGGATAGAGGGAAATGTTTTCATGATGAGTGTTGGTACTTGAGAAGTGATGAAGAGATGGAGGAAAATTGAATTTTGGGACAAAAGGACCCAAAATAGATAGAGGAAATGATAGAAGAAGTTTTGGAAAGATGTTTAGATAGAGGATTGAAAGAATTTCAAAGATGTGCTCCTCATTGATCTTTCTTATGGATCATTTGAGGTGATGGATTTGTGGATGGAGGGAAGTAAGGACCCAAGATAGATGGAAGGGATGGAGAATTCGATTGTGGAATGAAAGGACCTAAGATAGATTTGGAGGATGAAGAGATTCCTTGATCTTGATCTTGACTTGGAGTAGGATCATTTGAGTTTGTGCTTTTCTCTTGATTTTGAATTAGAATAGTGGAGGATATGGAAGGAATATCATGATTTTGCTTAAGAGATGGATGTTGAATGGGACTCTGCTCTTGAGATGAAAGAGGGTCATTGTGGATGGAATACCAAAATTTTAGGGGATCATCATAAGATTCTTGACAGGTGGGATCTTGATCGAAGATGGGATCAGATTGGAGAGCCATGATATTGTGATCTTGATTTAGGCTAGGACTTATTTCCTTTGACTGAGTTTCCTTTTTCTCGGTTTGATGATGAATGGTCATACGAACAATAAAAGTTGATGTTTTTGATAGTTTGATGTAGAGAAATTTACTCCTGTTGATAAGGGTCCTAGGACTAGGTTGTCTCTTCTTTAACTTAGTTTTGTGATGAAGACTTGTTCGTCTCAAAATATGAGGAGTGGTCATACACAAATGATCAATGGTTTCCTTTGATGTTTGGATTGAGATACTTCGTTTGGAAACTTAAGTCCACTTTTATCAAATGAAGGTTTAGATGCCCCCTCACGACAAAGTGTGCCAAATGATATGATAAAGTCTCCCGATATAGAAACTTGATTTGACAACTTAAGGTTTAAACTTGGTATGTTGTTTGATAGAATCCTTTAGATGATGGACCTTTTGATCAAGGTGATGATAATACCTGATTTTGATAGGATAAAGTCTTATCTTTAGCTAGTTTTGGATTTGACAACTTTTGTTCTAAGACTGAGTTGTTTGATTTGGAAATGATTTCTCTAGTGTTTTGATTTGATTTCTTGTGATCACGTTTGATATTGGACTTGAAAGGATACTCAAGAAGTTTAAAAACTGTTTCTAGAAAGGATTACTTGGTTTGGTATTCCCCGAATCTTGTTGGATGAAAGTCTTTCCTAAAGATAGTTGAAATGTTGATAGCTATCTCAAAAGATGTTTTGTTGGATATGGAAATCTTCTCCACTTTATGATTTTTCCTTGTTTGAACTGACTTTTGAGTTTGATTGTTGGATACTTTGCAAGATATTTTAACATTTGTGACAAGAATACATAGCACACATGAAGACAATGATCATCCTAATGCTAAACATTGAGTGTATGTTCTTTTGAGGATGTGTTCAAATCCTCGATGTTATCACTGGTTTGATTTACAACAAAAGACACATCAGATAGACTCTTTATTCAAAGGTCATTGACAATATCATAGCCCACTAGTCTCGATACTCCGTCAGCTCAAATAGCCTTGTCACCCCCTAGAGGGCGCCCATTTTTTTGCCTTTTGCCAGAATTTAACTCAAAGTGAATTGCTTCACAATTGAGTAGTTATCTTGGGAGATATATGGTGAGTAATCTTGGGGGCGGATTCTTCCCCACCCTTGCACTATGATATTGCCAATGTTTGGCAACTGACTCAGTTCAAAGTTTCTAATGCTAAGGTTCTTAATCAGGCTTCCTGTTCGGCCGTCAGTGATAAATTCCCTCAGGAGGCTTCCCAACCTTTAGAACAAAGGCTTTACATATCTCAAGGATACTGGGGGAAGGCTAATCGTTGCGCGCAACCGTTGAAAAGAACTTTCGTCACCCTCCACTTTTGATTATAGTGGGTTGGAACACTTGGCTTCAAAGTTGTTCCCCACTTAGGTCGTTCCCTTCACACCAGCCAAAGAATGGCTTTAAGAGTTTTTCAACCCCTCGGGAAGGCAGGCCTGCTAAAGGATGTAAATGCTTGAAGTACAGAAAGCTTAAGAGTGGTTTGGGTTTTTGGTCACCCAGTTATGGGGAGAGCATATACCTTCCACTTTCGAGACAAGGCAATCAAGTTGTTCTTTTTAGCCTTCAAGACAATGATTTCCTAACTTCTATTTGGAGATGTTGCTCCAATAAGCATGATGTTCTTTTTAACCTTTCATAGCAAAGTGTGTATTTCCAAAACTTTTGTAAAACAAGCCTGGTCAACAAAAGTAAATTGTGATTTTTTGTCAACAAAATTAAAATCGATAGGGGAAAACTTTCCCTCTTTGCCTTGCACAAAATGAAGATGAGGTTCTTTTACTTTGCAAAATGAAGTGGATCCTTTTAAACACCAAAGGATGGTGAGGTTCTTTTTAAAACATTTGCCAAAGTAAAGATTGTTGGTTCTTTTTACAGCTTCCAAAATGAAGTGTTTTTCCTAACTTGCAGGAATGAAAGGTTTGCTTTGTTGTTCTTTTTACCATGCAATAAAGAAAGATGAATTTTCATTTAAAACACCCAAAAGGAAGGCATGAAGTTCATTTTATGCATCCAAATGAAATGATGAGGTTTATTTTAATTTGTGCAAAAAAAAGAGAGTGAGTTCTTTTTAACCAACTTTTGTTGAAAGAAAGTAAAAAAAAGAGACTTAAACCCTCTAAACTAACTCCTTCCCCTGCACAAAAAATATATTAGAACCTGCACACAATCAGTGATCAAATGTTAGTGTGGGCTTACACAAGCCTAAATTGTGATCTTGGTTACAAATTTTACAATCCTGATCCTGAAATGCCCTGAAATTTGACTAAGTCTGAAATTTGGAAGATCTTCCAAAAACTAGATTTTGCATTACAACTCTTAGAGGTCGGAAACCCCTCTCAAACATCCTGAAAGTATATATGGAATATAACTTAAAGTATAAGAAAGAGAAAAGAGAAGAGGAAATGTCACTTATACTTAAATGTTATATTCCATACATATTATGCCTCCCACAAGCCTAATTTTTGACTCTGTCAAATTTTTTTGGCTCTGCCAACTCTATGCGCTAAACTATTGCATGGATGCGCTAAGAAAAAGCACCCACGCGCTATTATGTGCCTCCAATGCGCTAAGCTGTTTTATGGATGCGCTATTCTGTTTTTCTCCCATGTCGAGACCTACAAAAAAATATTAGTGAAAGTCACGCGCTAAAGAAAGGACTCCACGCGCTAGAGTATAGACCCCACGCGCTAAACAGTGAGCGGGATGCGCTAGACTGTTAATCAGATGCGCTATTCTATTTTTCTCCCGCGTTGATACCTGCAAAAAAAAACTTAACGGAGGTCACGCGCTAATGTTTGAACTGCACACGCTAGATGATGGTCTGCACGCGCTAAACAGTGGATTGGATGCGCTACTCTGTTTACCGGATGCGCTAAACAGTGTTTTTCCCACGTCGAAACCTACAGGAAATTTTTTTAAAATAATATCATGCGCTAAGAAAAGGTCTTCACACGCTAAAGCAGAGAGCCCACGCGCTAAACAGTAGGCTAGAAGCGCTAAACTGTTAGGCGGATGCGCTAATATATGCTTTCGACGCGCTGATTCCTGTTTCCCGCGGACCTGCAAAAGTGATCAATTTCAAAAACCGATGTGTTATTGGGGGTCGTGCCCCACGGTGGGTGCCAGAGATGTATGCGAGAAAAGTGGTCAAGTAAAACTTAATATGTGAAAATATTATTGAAAACTAGTCCACACACACACACATGACTTCTTGATGCAAGCTATGGAGTAACGTAGTGTTACTCAGCTTCCCAAGGAAGGTCCCATGGTTCTCTATCTCACAATGTCCCTCAAACCAACGTTTTTGCTCTCAGATCACTGAGCAAAATGGTTTAGGGATGGCAAATATGAGAACGAGAGATGCTTTTGATTGATTTTTGTATGAGATGTGTTGTAAGCTATGTATGATGCTAAAATGCAATAATCTAAATGATAAGATGACAAGATTAGTATGGATACTATCCTAGCATACTATATTTAGTCTATGATTGAACTAAAATGATAAAAAAATTAATCTAAACATGCATATTAGTCTAATTTATGATCTAAAAGAGGCTAAATGATGAGCATATATGAAATGAAAGCTTGAAAGAATTTGAGCATAAGTGTGATGCTTCAAATTTGAAAGATGATTGTTAAGAATGGAGGAATGAGGGCTCTATTTATAGCACAAACAGGGCAATGGATGGTCAAGATTGAAAGGTTTAATCAAGGGCCAAGTTTGAAAGTTGGGGATCCATGTGCATAATTGGCACCAATGAAATGGTGACAAGTGTCCACACGGGATTGGGTTGAAAGAAGAGGTTGGAGGCATTAAAGGCCTGAGAAGACCTCATGGTTATCTAAAGGCTAAGGGTCAAGTCTAAGTTAGGTTTACCCAATGAATTAGGATCTAATCCAAAGATAAACCTTTGTGCAAATGATTAAGAGATAATCATGGTCAAACCATTAATGACCTGATGAGACCCTTGGGTTGGATAGAGGTTGAGTCAAAACAAATGTTTTAACCATGTGGGAGGGTTTGAAATAACCATTAATGGTTATTGGAGACTTTGGGGATTAAGTGGTTGAAGGTTGGAAGCCTTCAATGGTTTTCAAAGACTTTGGGGGTTTTGGTGGTTGAAGGTTGAAAACCTTCAATGGTTATCCAAGACTTTGGGCCATTTGAGAAGTGACCTCCCTTTGCTTAGGGATGTGACAAAATTTAGAGGAGGGTTAGGTTAATTAGATTCGATTAGAAGATTCTAGAAGGGATTAGGAAGGGGTTTGGAATTTTGCAAGTGGATGGGGGATAATAGGATTTAATTGAATTATTTGATTTTCATTCAATTTGGTTGTAATTAAATAAATTTGATTTATTCAATTTAGGATAACTATTTAATTAAATTTGAATTTAATTAAAAGTGGCTAGGGGATTTAATTGAATAAAATGATTTATTCATTAAATGGTATAGTGAATTTTATTTAAATAAATTGAATAATTTATTTAATAAAATAGAAGAATGTGGATAATTTAATTAAATTGGATTTAATCAAATAGAAAAATGAACATAAAATATTCATTTAGGAATATGGTCATTTTTATACGTCTACAGTAACATCTGTAGACTTAGATTTACTCTGAAAGGCAGAGGTGGATTGGTGCATGAGCGTTGAAGAATGATGACACAGAGTCATCTAGGATTTCACTGGTACGACAAAAATATGTGCATTAGAGGTTGTTGACATGTTTGTATCAACCGGTAAATAGGTATACCAGTATGCTGCAATGAGACAAGATCTGATGACCGTTCAAATTGATCCATCGATAAAACAAAGGTGATGACATGAAGGTCAGCCGGTAAAGTATGACATACCGACAAGTTTAGTGAACCGACTGGTGAACACCGGTAGTACATGGTGGTTGGTGATCTTGTATGAACCGACACAAAAGACTTAGCTGAGGTGGATACTGTAGGTCCTGGGGACAACTGAGAGGGGGGGGTGAATCAGTTGTCTAATAAATTCAAACCAAAATCTTATTAACCAACTTAATGCTTAGTACCGGTAAGACAGTTAAGTATGTCGGTAAACAGTGTTAATAGAAAATTGCTATACCGGTAAGAATTAATGCATGAAACATAAACATAAAGTCATCCACAACACATGACACAAATATTTGTACGTGGAAACCCTGTAAGGGGCAAAACCACAGTGGGAAACCTTACCCACAATCAGATGATACTACTATAGATAGTAAGTGTACAAAGAGGGGTCTGCACATGCAGAAAGGCCAACAGCCTAGAGCTCACTGCTTAATCACGGATGGGAGTCACACTGACTACAGTTGGATGGTTAAATCCAATGAGAATGTACTGCACAAAATAGCATCTTCATATGTTGGATTAAGTACCGATGTAATGCTGATATGCTTCTACAAAAACCTAGCTTCGCCTTCAAATGATGTCTTCGTGTATATCTCTGCTTGATCTCGCATATATCCTTCCTTAAGTCTTTTTTGCATTCCCCACTTGATCTTACAAATAAGATCTTACATTTATACCATACCTTAAGACCAATTTTAGTAGGTCGGCTCTACAAGATATTACAATAAAAACATTTTACAAATAATACAATATCCGATGCAATAACCGATTGAACATGTCGGCTTAATGCATTTACAACAATAATAAATCATCTCCATAGTGTGCCATGTTGATCTGGAAAAGATAAACCTGTCGATGTAACCCTAGATAACTTGGACCTATTTGCCGGTAAAAGCAAATATGCAAATAAGAATATGCCAATGATTATTACTTCAAAGAAAAGTGTCCACATGATGTCTTCGATATTACCAAGTGTCTTCCATGTCAATGCAGGTACCGGTGAACATTATATCCTGCCGGTTAACCATATGTCGGTGACTGTTTTGAACAGTTTACTGATTGCCGGTGAATGTTGTTGGATCTCCAAAGTAGGTGTATTTAGTAGGTGTTGACATCAATGACAAAACCATACCAAAATACCAACAATCTCCCTCTTTGGCATTGATAGCAACACAAGATGGAAAAATCATCAAAGTGCCAAAACAGAAATGCCAAGTACAAAAATCAACAATCTCCATTTCTCCCCCTGAAAGTAACATGTGTTTATTCAAAGATTTATTTTCAATACCAATCTCTCCTCAAAAAGATAATGCATTTTTCAATATATCTTTCCTTAATGTTTTTCCATATATCTCTCCCCCTTTGATATCAAATGCCAAAGTCACAAAAGTCAAGTTCATACAAAATACCAACCAATTCAATATGCCAACTACTCCCCCTGAGAAGTAGCTTCCTCATCAAATACCGGAATAAAAGATTTGTCCATTTAATTCTGCCGGTTGATGACAATCATCAACTGTCTAAGTCTCTACCGGTGGAGGTAAGACTCCGAGCTGATCTCTGAGATACTCAAAAGTTTCCTTAGGCAAAGGTTTTGTAAAAATATCTACAAGCTGTTCTTTAGTATTCACATAAACTAGTTTTATTTCCTTTTCTTCAACTTTTTCCCTTAGAAAATTTAGTTTGATAGAAACATGTTTTGTTTTAGAATGTAATACTGGATTCTTAGATATATCAATTGCTACAGTGTTATCACAATATATAGTAATAGGTTCCTTGCATTTTACCTTTATGTCTTTCAACATTTGCTTAAGCCAAAGTACCTGTGTATAGTTTGTTGTTGCTGCAACATATTCTAATTCTGCTGTTGATAAAGATGTACAGCTTTGTTTCTTACTTAACCAAGAAACTAATCTCTTTCCAAGAAAGAATGCTCCTCCAGTGGTGCTTTTTCTATCATCCACATCTCCTGCCCAATTTGCATCTGTGTATGCATATAGATCAAAAATTTCATCTTTAGGATACCATAATCCAAGATTTTATGTGCCTTGTAAGTACCGAAAAATCCTTTTTACTGCTGATTCATGATTTTCCTTAGGATTACTCTGAAATCTAGAAACTATACATACTGCATTCATAATATCAGGTCTGGTTTGTGTCAAATACAGTAAACCTCCTATCATAGATTTGTATCTAGTTGGATTGACAGGTGTAGATTCATCCCTTTGAGATTATTTGTTATTTGTAGTCATAGGTGTGCTTACCGGTTTAGAGTTTTCCATCCCAAATTTCTTAAGTAGTTCTTTCAAGTACTTAGATTGACTCAAAAATATGTCTTTATCAGTCTGTAAAATCTGCAATCCTAAAAAGAATTTTATTTCTCCAATCATAGACATTTCAAATTCATGCTGCATTTTAAGAGAAAATTCTTTGCATAATCCAACTTCTCCTCCAAAGATTATATCATCAACAAATACTTCCATAATCAAGATGTCATCATTAGTTACTTTGTAATATAAATTGCTATCTGCATTTCCTTTAGTAAAACCAATTTTTAAAAGATACTTATCCAATCTTGCATACCAGGCTCTTGGAGCTTGTTTTAGTCCATATAGAGCTTTTCTTAATCTGCAAACCATATCATTGTCATCTGTCAAAGAAAATCCATCAGGTTGTTCAATATAAAATTCCTCTTCAAGATCTCCATTCAAAAATGCACATTTAATATCCATTTGATAAACTTTGTAATCCTTGTGAGCTGCAAAGGCCAAGAATAATCTAACTGCCTCAATTCTGGCTACCGGTGCAAAGGTTTCATTGTAATCAACTCCTTCTTTCTGAGAATATCCCTTACACACTAGTCTTGCTTTATTCCTGACAACTTTACCATCTTCATTGAGTTTGTTTCTAAATACCCATTTGGTTCCAATTACATTTTTATTTTCAGGCTGGGGAACTAATGTCCAAGTATTATTTTTCTCAATTTGTCCTAATTCTTCTTCCAAAGCTTTAATCCAAAATTTAGCTTCACATGCCTCATTGATAGATAATGGTTCAATTTGAGAAATAAGACATACCTCTTCATTTGCCAATCTTCCTCTTGTCATGACTCCTTTAAATTTGCTTCCAATTATCTGATCTTCATAATGATTCAGTCTTACATACCGAGGTGTCTTAGTCTGTTGTTGTTCTTCAATTACTGTGGAATCCTCTGATGATACTGGAGTAACTGGATCGTCATTCTGTATTGATGGATTTGTCATAATTTATGTTACCGGTTCAAAGTCTATATACCTTGAAGTTCCTCTGAATTGTTCATCAATCTTTACATTTGTACTCTCAACAATTTTTTGTAATCTTTTATTGAAACATCTATAAGCTTTACTCTTAGATGAATAACCAATAAATATTCCTTCATCACTTATAGGATCAAACTTGCCAATATACTCATCTCTTCTAATATAACATTTACTTCCAAAAATTCTGAAGTACTTAAGAGTAGGAGTATTACCAAACCATAGTTCATGAGGGGTCTTATCGGTTTCACCTTTGATGTGAACTTTGTTGAATGTATAGACAGTAGTGCTTACTGCCTCTCTCCAGTACACATGTGGTAGATTTGCTTCTGATAACATACTTCTTGCTGCATCCAAAATAGTTATGTTTTTCCTTTCAACAACTCCATTCTGTTGTGGTGTCCGAGGTGCTGATAACTGTCTTTTGATTCCATTTACTTCACAGAATGTATTAAAATCTCTAGATGTGAATTCTCCTCCTTGATATGATCTTAAACATTTAATTTTCTTATCGGTTTCATTTTCAACCATTGCTTTGAATAGTTTGAACTTTCCAAGTGCTTCTGATTTTTCCTTGAGAAAAGTAACCCAACACATTCTAGAATAATCATCAATGATTAGCATGAAATATCTATCACCTTGTAAGCTTTTAGTTCTAGCCGGACCACATAAATCAGTGTGGATTAAATCAAGAGCATTATTGGATTTTTTTGGAATACTTTTGAAACTAGCTCTAACTTGTTTTCCAAATTGACATTCCTTGCAAATTGTATTCTGAGGTTTCATAATTTTAGGTAGATCTCTAACTGCCTTAGAAGTATTGATTTTTACCATGCAATCAAAATTTACATGACATAGTCTTTTATGCCATAACCAACTTTCACCTATATGAGCAATTAAGCATGCATTTTCACTGTTATTCAAATGAAAGATATTACCTCTAGTCTGATTACCGGTTGCAATTTCCAAACCAGTTCTATTCATGATTTTGCATTTTCCATTTTTAAATTGTAATTGAAAACCTTTCTAAACTAATTGACCAACACTTAAAAGATTATGTTTTAATCCTTCAACATAGTAAACATTGTCAGTGTTATGTTTACCATCAAGAGATATTGAACCCTTACCATTGATTGAATAGGCTTTGTCATCTCCGAATCTTACTAAACCTCCATTGTATTCTTGAAAGTTCAAGAATTTACCTTTGTCTCCAGTCGTGTGATGTGAGCATCCTGAGTCAATAATCCATTCATCCTTTGATTCAACTTTAGCTGTTAGGGCTTGTTCTACCGGTTGAGAAATAGGTACCGATTGATCTTTTGTTATAGGAACAAAGACCCATCCGTTGTCTGTTGGATCTTCATCAGAATCATCATTCACACCTTCATCAGCAATGTAACAAGATTTATCTATGTTTTTCTTAAATCTGTATCTCTGATATTTAGGATTAGATTTGTATGTCCTTCTAGCTTCTTCTCTTAGTCTAGCATGTCTATCAGGGCATCTTGAAGCCATATGACCAATCTTATTGTAGTTGTAGTTGAAACATTTAAAGGGTGTTTTACCTTCATACTTACTTCCAATTGGACCTTTTGGCATTTTTCTTGCAAATAGTTCTTCAAGCTCTTCATTCTCCTTCTTGGTTTCTTCAAGTTCTCTTACATAAAAGGCTCTCCAGTCTGATTTATCAAAAGATGGAGCAGATGATGTTGATGCTTTGAAGGCCAAATCAGTTTTTATAGTAGCAACAAGACCAAATTCCTCAATTTCAAAAGCTAAAAGTTTTCCAAACAATGTATCCCTAGTTACTGATGTATTAAGCATTGTTCTTAACTCATTAATAGCAGTAACCTTCATCTTATATGTCGGTGGCAAACCTCTTAAGATTTTTGAAACAATCTCATCTTCACTCAAGGTTCCTCCACAACATTTGATACCTAAAACAATTTCATTTACTCTTTCCATAAAAGCAGAAATTCTTTCATCTTCTTCCATTTTCAGATGTTCATACCTGACTCGGAAGCTTTCAAGTTTTGCAATTTTGACTGTGGAATCCCCTTCATTCAGCATTTCCAAATGATCCCAAATAGCTTTTGCAGTAGATCTATCTGATAACCCCATGATTTGTTGATCTGATAATGCGCTCAAAAGTGCTTCTCTTGCTTTGCAATCATTTTCTTCATCTTTAGCTAAAGTAATAGGAGCAGTCTGACCAGCTATAACAGCAGTATAACCATTCTTAGTAACTTCCCAGATATCTTTACCAATGCAATTTAGATGTGTCTCCATTCTGATTTTTCATATTCCATAGTTGGTTCCATCAAGTTTAGGACTATCCTTTCTGAAATAATTAGTAGACATTGGATCTCCTCAAGTTGTTAAACTTCTGCAAAAAGAGGACTAGGCTCTGATACCAATTGTAGGTCTCAAGGACAACTGAGAAGGGGGGGGGGGGGGGGGGTGAATCAGTTGTCTAATAAATTCAAACCAAAATCTTATTAACCAACTTAATGCTTAGTACCGGTAAGACAGTTAAGTATGCTGGTAAACAGTGTTAACAGAAAATTGTTATACCGGTAAGAATTAATGCATGAAACATAAACATAAAGTCATCCACAACACATGACACAAGTATTTGTATGTGGAAACCCTGTAAGGGGAAAAACCACGGTGGGAAACCTTACCCACAATCAGATGATACTACTGCAGATAGTAAGTGTACAAAGAGGGGTCTGCACATGCAGAAAGGCCAACAACCTAGAGCTCACTGCTTAATCACAGATGGGAGTCACACTGACTACAGTTGGATGGTTAAATCCAATGAGAATGTACTGCACAAAATAGCATCTTCATATGCTGGATTCAGTACCGGTGTAATGCTGATATGCTTCTACAAAAACCTAGCTTCACCTTCAAATGATGTCTTCGTGTATATCTCTGCTTGATCTCGCATATATCCTTCCTTAAGTCTTTTTCGCATTCCCCACTTGATCTTACAAATAAGATCTTACATTTATACCATACCCTAAAACCAATTTTAGTAGGTCGGCTCTACAAGATATTACAATAAAAACATTTTACAAATAATACAATATCCGATGCAATAACCAATTGAACATGTCGGCTTAATGCATTTACAACAATAATAAATCATCTCCATAGCATGCCATGCTGATCTGGAAAAGATAAACCTATCGATGTAACCCTAGATAACCTGGACCTATTTTCCGGTAAAAGCAAATATGCAAATAAGAATATGCCAATGATTATTACTTCAAAGAAAAGTGTCCACATGATGTCTTCGATATTACCAAGTGTCTTCCATGTCAATGTAGGTACCGGTGAACATTATATCCTGCCGGTTAACCATATACCGGTGACTGTTTTGAACAGTTTACTGATTTCCGATGAATGTTGATGGATCTCCAAAGTAGGTGTATTTAGCAGGTGTCGACATCAATGACAAAACCATACCAAAATACCAACAATTGACAAAGGTGCCACGTGGAGTCAAGGTGGTGAACATGCGTGAAGTGGTAGATGGAGTGTGCACCGACGAGGTAGTTACAAAGTTGGTCGACATTAAATGAAGACCTCAAAAATCATGAGATGTGTTGCAGAGGTTTGTGGCTCGAGGAAGGTCAAATAGAGGAGATAGATTGCATTAACTGATCGAGGTAGGGTGTTTGGGTGCATATCAAAGTAGGCGATGCAAACCACCAGACCATTTATGGTGATTGACCAAGTGCCAAGCCAACAGATAGTTCGTGTTTGCTAAGTATAGCAACCGTGCTTAGGAAGAAAATAGATATGGTGGTGATGTCTAATTGCTTGTAGGTTGTCAATCTACATGTAAAATGAGATCTGATTGGATCTGATACTCCTCATAATCAGTGGAAGAAACCCTAGCACGCCAAAGTTCAAACTCAACTTTTGGCGGGAATGCTCAATTACATATGTGCACGTCAAAGATATAGATTGATTGATGCTGCCATAAGGTGTGATGCCAGTTGAATGAAAATAGTGCTAACAAAGAGTTGAGCTAACTGTGAGAGTGATGCAATTGATCATTTGGAGGTGCAACCGGTAAGAGGTGTTGAAAGTGGTTTAACCTATAAGGCCAAGGCAATCAGTAAACTGTTATAGAGTTTAATAGTAGTATAAATAGGTAGGGTTTGCACTGGTAAGAAGGAAGTAGAGAGAGTGAAGCATGCAGGGAGAGTGTTGAAGGAGATCCAGCAAGGTGAAGGACAGAGCATGGTTTAACTGAACTGTGGAAGTCACCGGTAACCAGGTGCAAAGACAGACAACTGGTAGAGCCTGAACCAGTAAGGCAACAACAACAAGAAAAGAAGAGAGAGGAAGAGAGTAAGAAGAGACCAGACCAGGAAGAGGTAGTGTGACAGGTGATAGAAGTGAATCGGTAAAGTAGGGGAGTGTGAACCGACTGAGAGGAGGTAGAGTGGAAGATAGAGAATACTATCGGTAAAGTTGAGTAGGAGAGAAATCGGTAGAGAGAGATTATTTGCAGAGGTTACATAACTTATTTGTAACTGGGATACAACTATTGTATATCTTGATATAATGTATTATTATCACTGAGTTGGAGCTCGATGCAGGAGTTGGTACTCCTTTGGGTTGGTACCCATAAATCAGTAGGGGTTGGTGTCCTAAATCAGTAGGGGTGGTGCCCTAAATTAGTAGGGGTGGTACCCTAAATGTTGTAACTAGTGTTTTCATTTTGAGGTTGGATTGGAGTTGTAGTCCCCAACAACTTTTCCCACTGAGGTTTTTCCCATCTTGGGTTTTCCTCGTATATACCAGTGTCATGTGATGTGCCTTTGTGTGGTTGCATTGTGATGTCTTGTTTTTTCTCACTGGTAGGTTTACTTAGTGTTTGCATTGCTAACCGATACTCACTCTTAGGATTAAATGGTTAAGAGTTTTGGAAATGATTCACACCCCCCCCCTCTCAGTGGCACATTGTGTTCTACACTTATCTCTCACCTCCTCACTACTGTTTTGTAAATTGTTAAACCCTATTGGAGGGAGAGAGTATCCTATTTTTGTGTCTTCTCTCATTATGTGTTTCCTAGGGTTTATGTTCTTCAAAACCTCAACTCTTTGTTTCCATCTACTGAATTCTAAAAGAATTTCTAATTCTTTGTAGATTCCTGAGTTCAAATATACTTCCACTAACAGATTGCCAACATCTCCTGCTTGCCCATTCAGAAAATCCTCATCCATACCTAAGCAAGTGTGTATAGCATCTCCTATCCTAATCAATGCTTCTGTCGACCATAATTCTGATGGTAGACCCACCAAACTAATCCACATTTGCTTCCTAACTATGATATGTTTAAGAGGGTCAAACCCTAAGTTCCAGTTAAGCCTATAGAAGCTAGACCCTTTGAAAAAAATGAGAATACCATACAATAAATCCAATTTTCAAATTGGAATCATTGCATTCTATTAGAAAAAAAACATATTCTGGAGGGGTCTAATGCTTAACTTGCCTGGAAAAGATTCTCTCCACCATGCCATAATCTCCTCCTGTGAGCCCTCAAGTCCATTTCATTTGACAAAAAATGCCTTCTCCTTTCGAATATTTGATGATGATTTAAGGAGATTTGGGAGAAGAACGATCATTTTTCTTCCACTATTCTTGATATATGTCTAATCCACCCTCTATCTTCCTACCCTCGAGTCCTTCATGGGCCATCGATCTCCTCTACCCCATTGTCTCGATTTCCAAAATGAGTTTATGTTCTATTCCTTAAATCTAAAATTCTCTCCAGACTCTTCCCTTACCCTTGGAGCGAATCTAAATGCTTCTTGGAGTCTTTTCTGCCTTGACCCCTTCCATCCACCCTCCTGGTTTTTCTTAGGGTTTCGTTCTGTTTGTATATCATAACGCAATTTTTCCTTACTCCTAGAGGGATACGATTTGAGCTCGTAGCCAAATTATTGTTTTTTGCTTTGTCCCTGTTAATCTCCTTCAACCCCTGCCATTGATTTTGTTGCATGAATTGTGAGGGTTCATGCGAGATCCATGGCGGTCATTGTAGAGGTGCTCAAAACCTCATTTTTTAAACTTAAATATATAACATAAATTAATTAATCAAATAGCTCATTAATTAATAAATAAATAACTACATCTAATAAATTGAATAATTTTAGTTTAAGTTAGCAAATTTAATTAGATAAAAAATAAAAATAGTGCCATATTCCACACTCTTGCGAGGAAGGAACCACATAATCTTTTCTTCTTTTGCAATATACGTTCTTTCTTTTTATGTTTTGGTCATTGTTTTCTTTTCAAGCAAAATATTACAATATATCTTAAATGATATGGCACAAAGTGTGGGTACTTGGTGTTGATTAGTTGAGCATTGGTGTTAAATTAGTCTTTTCAATTTGAGGGGTCATTTAGTAAGGGCAAATGTCGTGCCCGTGAAGTGTGATAGCTGCAGCTGCAACACAAAACACTTAATAGATCATTACAAGCATGTTAGCAAATTTAGAACAAATAAAGATAAAACCATGGCTAATCGATCTATCGCCTCCTAATAAATGCGAGTGTAGATTTGCTCTCAGATCTGGATAAGCAAATTCCAGTGAATTGTACACCTAGATGGAGGATTTAAGATGATAATGGTGCATTTAAGCTAGAAAAGAGAATGATTAAGCTACATGATTCAAAAATTATGCTAGAAAATAAGCTAGATCTAAGAATGCAATTGCCTATAATAACAATGCTCAAAGGATATGCTAAGAGATATTATGCCTATAGTAACAATGCCTAAAATGCAAATGAGATGGGATGATTATTGCTCCAAAATGGAGTCTATTTATAGGATTTCCAAGGCCAAGCGTGAGGTGGCAGGAATCAACGGTCAAGATTGAGTATGAAGATATCAATGGTGAAATTGGAGGAGGTTGGAAAAGAGGTTGGATGAAAGGGAACATTTGTCATCTCTATGGTGACAAGTGTCAAGAGAATTCCAAGAGAGGTTGGATGAAAGGGAACATGTGTCATCTCTATGGTGACAAGTGTCAAGAGGCTTCCAAGAGAGGGGACATGTGGCCCAAGAATGCCATGTGTCTCAAGGGGAGAGTATCCACACCCTAGGAGGTTAGGATAAGGAGTTTAGGATGTGCAAGCTAAGGTAGGTTTGATTAAACCCAGGGTTAGATGGAATGGGTTAGGTTTAGAAGTGGTTAGGTTAGGTGGTTAGAAGTTAGGAGGCATGTGGGTAATTTGAATTTAAAAATTCAAATAATAAGAAAAGACTAATTAACTTTCAACAACTCATAAATTGATTTGTTTTAATTAATTAGGGATTAGAAGAAATGATTTTAAATGGGGAGGGATTAATTAATTTGAATTAATTAATAAAAGGGGACTATTGAAATGAACCTTTAGATTTATTAATAAGTAGATGAGTGGAAGAATTTAATCAAATTGTTTAATGAATTCAATTAAATTGGGGAGGGGGATTAATTAAATAATTGCTTATTCAATTAATTATCTTCAGACCATTTTTAGGTGTATACATTTTGCCCCTCTTTGAAGCGAGGTGTGATGACGCGTTGATTCAAAGAATAATATCATTTTGATGATAATATTGGTTTGATAGGATGCCCCAGCTATTGATTGATAAATTCCGATACAATGATGCCCCCTCGGGAGATCAATTGAGATAATTGACCTGTGGAGTTTTTGGATCTTTTTTGCGAAATTGATATCCCGATTAGAAATGATTTGATTTCTGCAACTGTAGTTGATGAAAATGCAAGTTCTACAATCATGGTGATGTGGTTCTTGATTAAGATTGATTTGTTAGATTGATAAGATCGAGATTCACTCTAGTTTCAAGAATGATACATCCTGTATAAGACAAAAATGATCAAAGCGTCTGGTTTCAGGAATGATATATCCTGTATAAGACATCATTAGAACGTTTGGTTTCAGAAAAGATACATCCTGTATAAGATATGATAGGATCGATTAAATTTGATAAGGTTGATTAGATAAAGAACTGACAGTTTGTTGATATCAAGTTGCAGGAAGATTTGGATATGCTGATGTTGGTTCTGTTGAGAGGGATAGCATAAGATTTTCGCTAGGTCAACAATACCTGGAGAGATATGAGTCATTAATCTGATTGCGTATACACTTATGATGATACTTTGATGATTCCTGCGATAGATTTAACCTTGGATAAAATGAGCATGTGAGATCCCATGCAAGAATGAAATGCAAGCTAAATGCAAATGCAAATGCAAATGAAATGCAAAGCTACGACCGGATCAGTCACTGGATTATTGCGATTTTGTCATCATTGAGCTTTTGAAATGTGTGAAGTGAGTGCAAACATCGATGGTATAATTAAACCATGATGACCTGAGCACTGCTTTCCTGGTTTTTGATATGGAAAGTTAGCACAAGCATCGAGGTATAATTGAATCAAGACGACCTAAGTGTTGCTTGCGTAAAACAAGCAGTATTAACCATTTTAGTACGCAAATAAAAAATGTCTTCGATGATACACTGATGATCATGTCCCGAGATAAATTTGCACATATTAATGATTAATGTACAGACAACAGACAAGAAAAATATCATGTTCCTTCCTTGTTTCCTCTAGTCAAAGACATTCTGGAGTTACTCATAAATCATGATAGCGAAAATCAATATAAAAAAAGTTGAACAAACATGTTAAAATTATTATTCAAAAGATATCATTCATGCGTTTAGACTGACTTTGTGATAGTTTGATGGTTGATAATTTGATCTTGTGTTTAAAGTTGGATGTGTCTTAGTTTTTGCTTGATAAGAGTTGTCTAACTGTTTGATTAAGCTCAAAACGATCAAGAATTTTGCCCCCAGCTAGGTGTAGGATTTTGCCCCAAGCCTAGAAACAAAGTCGTTATGATATACTCAATGATCCAAACCATGACGAGAGATTAGATGGGATGCCTGCGTATGTACAAAGGCTTCATGATGGAAAATTAATGCAAGTGGAAATATGCATGAACTAATAGATGGAAGAGCTAGCAGACAGATATCGCTTGTTTGCCAGGTTTTCACCATCTGTTTTTATTGCACTTTTTCTCATATTTGATTTTTTTTGGGGGCGGGATTTTCTGCTTTTTCACTTCTTCTTCTTTTTTCAGGTTTTTCACTATTTTTAAATTTTTTTTCTTGTTCACTGTTTTTTTATTTTTTTTGCTTGTTCACTGTTTTTTAATTTTTCTGCTTTTTCACTTTTTTTTTTTGAATTTTTTTGCTTTTTCACTGTTTTTTTTTTTTTTTTTTTTTTTTTTTCTGCTTGTTCACTATTTTTTATTTGTTTGCTTTTTCACTTCTTTTTTTTTTCCGCTTTTTCAAACATAAAATTTCTTCAGATGCATACTATTGATGGGTTCGTCGAGCTGATCTCCATCCTATGTTGATAGTTGATATGCTCCTGATCCAAATACTGTTGTAACCACAAATAGACCTAATCAGTTTGGTTCAAATTTTCCTTTCTTTCCTTGATCTGCTTGGTTGCATGGATTTTCTTTTAGTACTAGTTCCCCAACTTGAAAGACTCGTGGTTTGACCCTGTGATTATAACTCCGACACATTCTTTGTTGATATACCTTTAAATGATCAAAGGCATTTTGTCTTCATTCATGGATTAATTCTAACTCTTGCAGTCTAGATACTCGTTGTTCTTCATCTAGGATAAAACCTTTTAATGATACTCGTAGAGAAGGTATCTCTACTTCTATTGGCAGTATTGCTTCTGATCCATAAATAAGAAAGAAAGGTGTGGCACCTGTTGGTGTGTGGATACTGGTACGGTAGGCCCATAGAGAAGGGTTTAATTGAATATGCCAATCTCTTCTAGCATCATTCACTGTCTTTTTGAGGATTTTTAAAATAGTTTTGTTTGATGCTTCTGCTTGTCCATTTCCCCGTGGATAGTAGGGTGTGGAGAATCTGTGTTGGATCTTGAATTTCTCACATAGCTCTTGTACATCTTGATTCTTGAACGGTCACCCATTATCAGTGATAATGGTCATTAGTATTCCATAGCGACAAATGATGTAATTCAAGATAAATGCATCAATTTGTTTTCCTGTGATATTTGTGAGAGGTACTATCTCAATCCATTTTGTGAAATATTTTGTAGCTACAAGGATGAATTTGTGACCATTAGATGAAGAAGGATTTATCTTTCCTACTAGATCAAGACCCCATTGACAAAAAGGCCAAGATGTTGCCAAAGCATGAAGTTCTTGTGCTAGTGCATGAATCAAATTCTCATGGATCTGACATTGTTTGCATGTTCTAGCTATCTAAAAAGAATCTTGTTCCATAGTCGGCCAATAATAGCCCAAGCATATGAGTTTTTTCGAAAGGGTAAGACCACTTGAATGAGTGCCACAAATGTCATTATGGACTTCATGTAAGGCCTTCTCAGATTCTTCTTGTTTGAGACATCTTAAAAGAGTACCGTTTAGACCTCGTTTAAACAGGGTATCCGCGACAAGAGTAAAATGGGAGGATTGGCGAATAAATTTTCTCTTTTGGTTTTTCAATAAGTCGGGAGGTAAGGTGTTATCTTTCATTTATATGTAAGTTTGGCCATAACGGGATGAATCATGCCCCACAAGGTGATAGATAGTTTGGGAATCAGGACAATTATGAGCAGGGTAGAACAACTCTTCCACCAAGAATTCATAACGTTGTTGATTTTCTCGTGTCTGAAGGAGAGAAGCAAGTGTAGCCATGGCATCTGCTGCTTTGTTGTCATTCCTTGGAATCTGCTGAAAAGTTATTTCTACAAAGTATTTCTTGATATCATCAACCATCTTTTTATAAGGCATTAATTTTTCATCCCATGTTTGATAGTCATCATTAATTTGATTGATGATGAGCTAAGAGTCTCCAAAGACTTGAAGTTGTGTAATGTTCCATTCTATAGCCATTTTGATACTTGTAACCAAAGTTTCTTATTCTATAGTGTTGTTGGTGCATGGAGAGCTTAATTTGTATGCTTTTGGAATCATATGATCTTATGGTGTGATGAATAGAATACCTACTCCTGATCCATGTTGTGTATATGAACCATCAAAGTATGATTGCCATGTTTATGTGGTGACTGTTAGGATATCAATATCGAGAAACTCAATCTGTAAAGGATGATCATCTTGAAGTGGTGCCTCTGCTAGTTGGTTTGCAATGACTTGTCCTTTTATAGCTTTTCTATCAACATACTCAATATCAAACTCGCTTAGGATCATGATCCATTTTGCTAGTCGTCCTGTTAATGTTACCTTGCTGAGTAAATATTTTAATGGATCGATTTTAGCTATCAACTTAATGGAGTGAGATAGTAGATAGTGTCATTTTTTAGAAGAAAAAACTATTGCCAAGCATGCTTTTTTCTGTTGGTGAATAGTTGATCTCGTATCCTACTAGTGTTCTGCTGATGTAGTAGATAGCTCGTTCTTTTCCTTTATTATCTTGTTGTGCAAGCAAAACTCCTAATGATGCTTTAGTGGTTGATACATAAAGTAACAATGGTTTTCCTGGAATTGGTGACATTAGGATGGGTGGTTGCATGCGATATGCCTTGATCTTGTTGAATGCGTCCTCGCATTGGTGGTCCCACTTGAAATGAACATTTTGGTGCAATACATGAGTAAATGGTTGACATTTATCTGCTAGTTGAGCAACAAATCTTCTGATCGACTGGAGTCTTCCTTGGAGTGATCTAAGTTGATTTATATTCTTGGGAGATGCCATTTCCATGATTGCTTTAACCTTAGCTGGATCCACTTTGATACCTCTAGCTAAAACAATGTTTCCCAATAGTTTGCCTGAAGTGACACCAAAGGCACATTTCTTAGGGTTTAGCTGTGGGTTGTATTATTCTAACCTATCAAAGATCTTTTTCAGTATCCCTATATGTTCTTCTCTGTTGTATGATTTAGCCAATATGCCATCCACATAGTCTTCCATGAATGTATGCACCATGTCATGAAATATAGTTGTCACAGCTCTTTGATATGTAACACCTGCGTTCTTTAATCCAAAAGGCATGACGTTCCAGCAGAAAGTACCCCATGGACATGTGAAAGCTGTCTTTTCTTGATCTTCGGGTGCTATTTTGATATGATTGTATCCGGAGAAACCATCCATTAAAGAAAACATGGAGTGTCCAACAGTTAAATCTACAATGATGTCGATGTTAGGCAAAGGAAAGTCATCTTTTGGACATGCATTATTAAGATCTCTGAAGTCTGTGCATATTCTGATGCTTTTATCTGGTTTTGAAACAAGAACGATGTTAAATACCCATTGAGGATATGCAACAAATCTGATGAATCTGACATCCAACAATTTTTTTAGTTATGCTTTGACCAAAAGGGCAATATGAGGATGCATCTTCTATAATTTCTGTTTAACTGGTTTGGTTTCTGGACTAACATTTAAGTGATGCATAATAAGCTCTGGATCTAACCCTAGCATGTCTGCATAGGACCAGGCAAAATTAATTTATCGTCGTTTGAAGAATTCTATATATTGTTGCATTTCTTGCTCAGACAGAGAAGTTGCTAGATGTAGAATCTTTGGTTGCTCTGTTGTCCCAATGTTAACTGCCTTTGTTGGTTCGATCAAAATGGATGACCTTTCTTGATAGTGCTCAGGTAAAGTGTCAAATCTCCCATCTTCCGGCGTCTCGAGGAGATTTTCACCATTATATGCATCCTTTCTTTTTACTTTTTCCTGATCTAATGTTGCCAAGAAATGGTTTTCAGCACTAGACTTGATATTCTTTTCGTTATTTTCACTTTTGCAACTAAGAGATTTGGCACCCACTTGACTGGAAGATGCATTGTTGAAATTCCTGGTGAAAGTTGTTACAGGTTCGATTGTGTTAAGATATACAAATATGGCATGGTCATTTGGAAAGGTATCAATGGCAATATGTCCTTCATTTTCCCAATCAATAAGCTCAGGATGGAGTAGAGGTAAGGGGTTTTCAGGTTGGGATGGTTCGAGGGTATCAAGGGTCATGATAGATGTATCAAAGTTTTTAATATGCACGTTGATGTCTAGAACATTACCCTCATTAGAATGACCTTGCATAAGAAACTCCTGATCGTCCTTGATTAAGTCCAAGTCAGCAGAATGTGATTCTGATTCAAGTGGGTTAGTTCCTGATGTTTGCCCTGCATAAGTGTGGACTACATCGATTCCTACATCTTCTTCAAAGCAATTTTCTTTAGCTGATTCTTCAGAGTGATAGGAATCCCATTCCCATTCATTAGAATCTATATCACTTGCAGCCTGCAATCTACAATTTTGTTCATATAGTATTTGATTTGTTTCTTCAACTTTTCTTGTTATATCTTTTCTTCTTTCATATTCAACTTCTTCAAGACTGAGATTGAGCTTTGTCAACCTTGCTATGAGCCTCCTTGACTTATATTAGCTTATTTCTTGTTTTGATTGAGATTTAATGATGTTTGAGAGGTGCTTTTAGTTTGTTTTTCTTATTGATTTGAAGCTTGTTTCTTTTCCCATTTTGTGTTTGTTTGTTTTGTTGCTTAGTTGATGTTTCTTCTCTTTCAATTGCTAGTTGTTCTTATCTGTTTTCATATTCCTCTTGTTGTTGACTAAAAGACGTATCTTCTGGTAAAGTAACTTGTCCATACCCTAACCCTGTTTTGTCTGTAGCTTGCTGAGTGTAAGGTTGGATAGGTTATGAGATACCTTCTTTTCTTTTTCCTATAGGACCTGTTCCAGTGTATCCCATTTTTCTGAGAATGTTAAATCCTTTTCCATACTTTTCTATAGGTATGCAAACATTGTTGATCTTTTGTTGAAATTCTTTGTCCTTGTATACCCACTGTAGTACATCTTTGTCTTATGTTTCCTCTGATAAGGTTCCAACACTAACAAATTCTCCATCAAATATCGGAAGATGTTTTACAATTGGTTGTTGTTTAGAGTTTGATGGTTTTCCAAAGGATTTAGGAGAAAGTGGTAATTGTGATATTGAATAGTCTTTGTTCCCTCGATCTTTTAACTGCATTTGTTTTTCCATATTTGACAAGATAGAGGCAAATGATTGTTCCTTGGATTGTGTGTTCAAAGATGATGCATCCCTATTATGAGGAACAATGACTTCTTGAATTGGTTTAAGATTACTACAATACTGAAATGGATTTGAATCTGCTGAGATCGTGATTTCCTGCCCACTATACGTAAACTTTAAGCACTGATGATATGTTGATGGAACAACTTGTATGTCATGTATCCAAGGTCTTCCCAAGAGTATGTTGTATGATAAATCTAAGTCTAGAACTTGGCATGCCATGTCTTTCTACAAAGGTCCCACTTTGATGGGTAACATCACAATTCCTTTAGAGGAAAGTTCTTCTTCATCATAGGCTTTAATGGTGATCTTTTTTTCGGGGATCAACTGCATCTTCTGAATAACCTAGAGCACGGACAAGACTCAAAGAGCAAATGTTTAAACCAGCTCCTCCATCTATTAGGACACGTTTAACTCGTGTCTTATGAATGATGACTTCGATATGCAAGGGAGCATTATGGGGATGTTGCAAGGACATGTCATCTTCTTCAATGAATGCTAAGAAGTGAGGGGTTGTGAGGTGTCCCACCATGGTTTGGAATTGATTGATATCAAGATCTTTGGATACTGTTGTATCTACTAATGCTCGTTCAAGAATTTCTTTGTGTGCACGTGAAAGCTTTAAAAGTTCTAAGATGGATATTTGTGCGGGTGTTTTCTGCAATTGATCCACTAGATTGTATTGTTTGGTAGTGGATGATGTGTTTGTCGTAGGACCCGACAAAACAACTTTGGCTTTGCTTCTTGTGATAATATGAGCAGGTTCTTGATTTTGCTCTTCTTTAACTACAATCACATTTACCACATTATCATATGTATGAGTGTAGTTTACCTTCGCTTTACCCTTACCATTATTTGTTGTTGATGATTCACCTTTCTCATAGTTTGGAAGCGAAGTTTTAAAAGCTGTATGAGATTCGTTTGTTGTATGTCCATCCACAGTTATTACTCTGTTATCAATCAAATCTTGGATGACATGTTTCAATCGCTGACAATTATCTGTGTGATGTCCCTTGTTTCGATGGAAATCACAATTATGGTTATCATTCCACCAAGGTGGTTTTATTGGAGGTTCGTAGTTCCTTTCTTTTGGCAAAATGATCAATTTGTTTGCGAGAAGTGTCTTTAGTGCAGATCCAAGGGGTTCACCAATGTTTTTAAATTGCCTTCGAAAGAAATTTTTAATAGTTGCTTTTTGGTGATGATCGTTTTGCTGAGCTGCTGTTGAGTGAGTGGATAAATTAAAAACCAGTTGCTTTGGTTTCACATTGTTATTATCCACTATTCCATCGTTGACGATATTTTGATTTCTATTCCAAAACTTTGGATTATCATTGTGGTTGTTGTTATTAGTGTTGTTAGGAGGATGAACTCCGTCTTTGTATATTTTCAATTTACCTTTCTTTATCATGGCTTCCTCCATTCTTATTCCATTATCAATCATTTTTCCAAAACTTTGATTTCCTTGCATTTTTAAATAATAACTCATTTGATCATTTAAGTTATCGATGAATGTCCATTTTTTTGCACTCTAGCACTATACGAGGATACCGTGAAGCTAACCGTCTCCATCATTGTAAAAATATCATGAAAGGTTCTCCGCTCTTTTGTTTGTCATTACATAGGTCTAGCATTGTTATTTCATGTTGTATGTTGTAAGAGTATTGTGAAACAAACTTATCCACCAATTCTGAGAATGATTTGATTCTAGGTGGAAGTTTGGAGAACCATTCCATAGCTAGTCCAATTAAGCTTTTAAAAAATAATCTCATTAAGTAGGTATCCTCATGTGCAAACTCCACACTCATTGTGCAAAATTCTCGTATATGATCTCGAGGGTCAGTGCTTCCATCATATTTTTTGTATCTAGGAGTTTCAAAACCTATAGGAAGTGGTATCATGTTTAGATTTCTATTGAATGGATAAGGACAAATTTCTTGAAGTGAGTATCTTCTAACATTTCCTCTTTGCATATCTTGAATTTGTGTTGCAGTGTTTGTAGTTGTTGTGTGAGAGTTGTGATAGGATTATCAACATGATTTGTTCTTGCATAACCATGATTTTACATTCTAGGAGGATTTGGATCTCTTCTTGTTTCATCTCTAGTCCTTCTTGTATCTTCATTGAATTGAATGCTATTCCAAATGTTGTGCCTATGAAGTGTGATACCTGCAGCTGCAACACAAAACACTCAATAGATCATTACAAGCATGGTTAGCAAATTTAGAACAAATAAAGATAAAACCACGGCTAATCAATCTATCGCCTCCTAATAAACGCGAGTGTAGATTTGCTCTCAGATCTAGATAAACAAATTTCAGTAACTTGACTAAACCTAGATGGAGGATTTAAGATGATAATGATGCATTTAAGCTAGAAAAGAGAATGATTAAGCTACATGATTCAACAATTATGCTAGAAAATAAGTTAGATCTAAGAATGCAATTGCCTATAATAACAATGCTCAAATGATATGCTAAGAGATATTATGCCTATAGTAACAATGCCTAAAATGCAAATGAGATGGGATGATTATTGCTCCAAAATGGTTTTTTTTTATAGGATTTCCAAGGGCAGGGGTGACGTGGCAGGAATCAATGGTCAAGATTGAGTCTGAAGATATCAATGGTGAAATTAGAGGAGGTTGGAAAAGAGTTTGGATGAAAGAGAACATTTGTCATCTCTATGGTGACAAGTGTCAAGAGGCTTCCAAGAGAGGGGACATGTGGCCCAAGAATGCCATGTGTCTCAAGGGGAGAGTATCCACACCATAGGAGGTTAGTATAAGGAGGTTAGGATGTGCAAGCTAAGGTAGGTTCAATTAAACCCAGGGTTAGATGGAATGGGTTAGGTTTAGAAATGGTTAGGTTAGGTGGTTAGAAGTTAAGAGGCATGTGGGTAATTTGAATTTAAAAATTCAAATAATAAGAAAAGACTAATTAACTTTCAACAACTCATAAATTGATTTGTTTTAATTAATTAGGGATTAGAAGAAATGATTTTAAATGGGGAGGGATTAATTAATCAAAGGGGACTATTGAAATGAACCTATTAAATAAATCCTTAGATTTGTTAATAAGTAGATGAGTGGAAGAATTTAATCAAATTATTTAAAGAATTCAATTAAATTGGAGAGGGGGATTAATTAAATAATTGCTTATTCAATTAATTATCTTCAGACCATTTTTAGGTGTATACAGTAAGATCTTATGGGGATCTTCGAGATCTATTTTCATGAAACAAGAGTTCCTATGACTAGAATCTTTTCTTGAAAAATAACAACCCCTACTTTTTAAGATGACATACTTGTTGATTAGCTAATAATTTAGATTAAGAAAAAAAAAGAAGATGATGTTTATTTATTATTTATTAATTTTTTATTCAGTGTTCTTCATGAGACCATTACTTTTCAAAATTTTTTGAGCTTAAATTTTTAAATTGAATTACACTACTAAATTCATAAGACCACCAGCTTCAAAAATATTTCTAAAAATATTAGCAACAAAATGATTTTTTTTTTTTTTTTTTTTTGTTTTGACCGTTACCGAGGCGTATTTCTTCTCTATAGCCAAGACAAAAAACCAAAGTAAAGAAAGCTAGTTATAATAAAAATGAATAGAATAAAAAATAAATAAATCTTCTTTCAGTTAAAATGGATCTAAAAGTATTAGGGGTTTGCGCAACTTTTAGAGTGAGAATATTGGCTGTAAGTTAAAATTTATTAGCAGGCGTAGGGCACGATCTATTTCAGGATCAGCTAAAGGAAGGATGCTGCGAGGGGCGGGACGGAGGTTAATCGCGCAAGGCCGATTTACAGCAACGTCGCCGTGTTTATCAGGGGGCCTGCTGGGAAATGTAGATATAAGCATAAAGGAGGAAAGAAACAATCAGGCATTCAATGCCTCCTGGAAATCTCGCTTTTTTTTCCATGGTTAGTAGATCGTATCTCCTTTTACATTACTGTTCTTGTAAATTCTCCATGTTTGGGTTATCTTCGGCCTAATTGCCACCAAGGGTTGTATGCATAGTTTACACGGGCTCCATATTCTTTGATTTGATAAATTGCCCTTTCAAGTTAACATTTGGAACAGATGACACAGTCGAGGATTTTCTTGGTTTATTACTATTAATTAAATCTTTCCGAGTAACGTTGGAGTTTCACTTGGCCTCTATCTGTTGGGTGTATGTCACATGTATAATATTTTTTTCTGATTTTCAGAACTTGTTAGGTGTTCTCTGTGGGATTCGCACCTTGGGCTTCACAATCAGCCTATTTTCTTTTAGCATTTGAACTGATCCCATTGGGGAAGTTGGATGCAGTATTTTATCCAATTTCAAGAATTTATAATGTCTCACGGTTATCAACCCGGGAGTCTTCTGTAGAATCCCATTTTTTTTTTCTTTTGCCACTTGAGCTCATTTGAATTGAGCCAAAAAAAATGTTTAACTTTTTACTCGATTTTAATACTCTATGAAGTCTCCTAAATTAAATTTGCTTATCAAAGCTCTAATGTTCTAATACGTGAGCTCGTGCCATTCAATTTTCCATACAACTTTATTTAATTTGGGTTATTGATTTTTGCTTTTCATTGGACGCCCATGTTGATTCAGGGTTGGGGTATATACATCATAGGGATTTTTTAACGTTTGTTAAATTTTAATTTAGTTTTTGTATAGTATGAAAATGGAATCGGGTGGTATTAGGACCTAAATCTACTTTCACACCAACATTGAAATGCGAAAGCACCTAAAGGAGTGATTGTACTTGACTAACTCTTGTGAAAGAGAGTCAAGTGATACTTGTAGGGTTTGTATTGCTTCGCTGCTATGGAAATGGATATGTAATGTATGAGAGAGTTTAATGCTATAGTTAAAGTACAAAGGAGAGTGAATACAAACATACTATAGCAGACTAGATAATAACAGAATTGAGACAACAAACACAGAAATGAAAGAAGGATCTGCTTGTGCACTTATAGTTAAAGTATGAAGTGGAATTGACAGGTTCAGGGTGCCAGATGCCCTGGTCTTTGAGTTGTGGTCTGAAAGTCTGAATCGTGATGCAATCTAGATGATATCTCTGAAATCTGGAGCAGAATTGGGAGGACCAGGGCACTCTGTTGCCTTGGTCTTGAGATAGGGGCACCCTAGTGCTCTATTCCCCGAGAACTGGGCCCAATTTCCGACGGCAGACCTGTACCTACTTCCTGAGGTTTGCCTAAGTCTTTTGGTTATGTTGGATACATGTAGCTGTACTTGCAAAAACAGAAAATGGTAGGGTTGTGGATAGGGGTTTGCCTTAGGTCAAATCCCGGGTTTGGAATTAGCCCTAATTGAAATAGAATTGGAATTGAGAGTGTGCCTTTTGAGGGCAGAGGCAAGACTTGGAATTGAAATGCTTGAATGTAGATGATTATACTTTCAATGTGTGATGCTGTAATGTCCTTTTTTAGTAAAAACCCTAATTTTTCGCCAAAATCATCATTTCCATGTAAAACAATAAATGGAATAGGATGCATGCCTGATTGAGATCCTACAATAGGTTAGGAAACCATTGAAATGTATATAATTAATAATATGAATCTTCTAAGAAAGACAATTAAGCATAAATTCTCTATACTTAGGGTTAGGAACATTAACTTAACCATAGTTTTTGTCCAATTCCTTATTGAAACTCAACCATAAGAAAGTGGGAGTAAGGAGGAACTATAAGGTGTCCAAGAGACCCTCTACCCTATGCCCAAGAGCGAATTGAAAGCCAGAGCCCCCTTGGCCTTAGGGGACCATCAATCAACTACCATGAGGTGGCCTACCTAGTGAGGTATCCTATCACCATTCCCCTTTATCACTTCCATCCTTATCCTTCTCTTGTGGTTAGAATTCCCTTAATTCAATAATCAACCATGATAGTGTTTGGAAAGATACAATAGGGTGTCCTGAACGTCCTTCCCCTCTAAGTCCAAGAGCGGTGGACTCTGTCTACACCCCCTTGGCCTCATGGGACCATCGGTCAACTGCCATGAGGTGGTCTACCTTGAGGCGGACCTCATCACCTTTCTCCCTCCTTGTACTTATATTAATTTCATGGTAGTTTGCTCAATACATATAATTGTCCATCATTGATTGTTCCTTATGCTAGATATAATAAGAACTACATATATAATTCATAATTATGTAACTATAAATAAATTCTTATTGCATTGTTTATTGCCAAGAATGATATGCCCAATATAATTGGCCACAAGGTATTGTATAATCTTAATAGACATTTGATCTGCAATTATAGTCTATTATGCCATAAAGTCATGAATAGGGAAGATCATACCAGATCTGCATTAACTGATAATATGGTTATAATGCTGGCTGGTCCTTTGCATTTCTAATTTCTCACAGTTTGCCTAATGTAGC
Source organism: Cryptomeria japonica (assembly GCF_030272615.1). NCBI lineage: Eukaryota > Viridiplantae > Streptophyta > Pinopsida > Cupressales > Cupressaceae > Cryptomeria > Cryptomeria japonica. Next base: position 628,207,121 of record NC_081411.1, read on the forward strand.
AGTCTGTTGTATATTTATGTCCTGGTGTTCTGCTGTTCTTGATTCCTCCAGTTCGCTGATTATTGAAGATGCTTCTCCTTTATCTTAAGGTTGTTATTTATATTTATCCTGCGATTCGATAATCTCTGCTGTGTATGCTTCTTCCTTTCTTTTCCATAATCCGCATACCACCAAGAACAAGGATGTTACTGCCTGTAACTTAATAACAGTTCTGATCTGATCTGATCGATGGTGCTGTCATTGGAGGCTTTTGATTCCTTTCATTTATATCTCTCAATGTGAGGTACACCTCTTCATCATTAGCACCCTTTGAAAGAGTGCAACTCTTCATTATTTCTGCCCTTGGAAAGGGACACAACCTTTCACAATCAGATCTGCACTTCTTATTTAAATCAGATCTGCACTTCTGATTCCCTAAATTATCCCCCTCTTGAATGAGGTTCTCTTCTTCCTTTTATATCTCATGTTTGAGGGAGTCACAAGTTTTCATTTTATGTCTTTTGACCATTCATTAACTTAATTAAATTTAATTATATTTAATTATATTCTTTTATATTTTAATTATAATTTTTAATATTTTAATTTTATTATTATTTATTATTAAATTCTATTTCAAAGTGGGGACATTATAGATGCAATGCTCTTAGGATCAGTCCTCCATGTGTTGATGCAATAACCTGATAAATCACATACAATCTATCATGAAATCATCAATAAAACATAAATGGAAAATGCCTTGATGTAATTTGCTGCTCCTTGAATCAGATCTGCTCTTGAAGAAGGAGAATTGCTCTTGAATTGGTGATAATATTAGCATAAGATAAGATGATGACAATGAATTGAGAGGGATGCCTTATAGAGGGATTTCATAATTGAAATCACCTTTAGGCTGACTTAGATTTGATATATTCTTGCACGGAGTAGGATTTGAACAGTGTTCCATGGAAACGCGTTCTCCCCGCCTCGCCCCCCCCAGGCCCAAGTCCCCCCAACCCCGAAGCCTGTCCCCATCTCCCCCTGTCTCTCCGTCCCCAATGGCCGTGGAACAATAGATTTGAATTAGATAAGACCGCCAAATTATCCTCTCGAAATTCAAGGAAAAAAGAGCGGGACCGAGAAGGTGGGTCGCCCCGGTCCTGGCAATATTTTTCCAACTTTCAGGGAATGTTCTAATGCCGAATCCAACTTGGTGGCTCAAACCATAATGTATAGATATGCAACACGCGTCTTGGAAGTTGAAATTTGGGTAGGATTAAGGATAAATTAGGATTAAGGATAAATCAGGGTTGTGGATAGGGTTTTGCCTTAAGTCAAACCCTGAGTTTGGAATTAACCCTAATTGAAATAGAAATGGAATTGAGAGTGTGCCTTTTGAGGGCAAAGGCAAGACTTGGAATTGAAATGCTTGAATGTAGATGATTATACTTTCAATAGGTGATGCAATGCTCTTAGGATCAGTCCTCCATGTGTTGGTGCAATAACATGATAAATCACATAAAATCCATTATGAAATCATCGATGAAACATAAATGGAAGATGCCTTGATGTAATTTGCTGCTCCTAGAATTGGATTGCTCTTGAATTGATGATAGTGTTAGCATAAGATAAGATGATGAAAATGAATTGTGAGGGATGCCTTATTGAGGGATTTCATAATTGAAATCACCTTTAGGCCAACTTAGATTTGATATATTCTTGCACGGAGCGGGATTTGAATTAGATAAGACCGCCAAATTATCCTCTCAAAATTCAAGGAAAAAAGAGCGGGACTGAGAAGGTGGGTCGCCTCGGTCTTGGCAATATTTTTCCGACTTTCAGGGAATGAAAGATAACGAGGTTCTAATGCTGAATCCAACTTTGTGGCTCAAACCATAATGTATAGATATGAGAAATGTGCCTTGGAAGTTGAAATTGGGGTAGGATTAAGAATAAATCAGGATATTGAAGGGCACACCTAGAATTAAGTGCCCAAATAAGAGTGTGATGATGTAATAAAGTGGAATAAGCCTCATAATATTGAATTAAATATTAATTAATTACAATAAAGGTCTTATAATGCTTGGAGGAAAGGAAAATACTAAAATAGGTGCTAGGAGAGTGTGAAATTAGACACACTTATAAAGGTGTACAATTTATGACGCTATTGTTTCTCCTACTAGCTCTTGCTTTTCCTTAATCAGCCATGTTGACTCAAGGTTTGGGTATATACATCACAGGGATTATTCAATTTTCCCTACACTTTATAGTTTTCTTTTTTGTCTTTTTCTTATGCTTAGTCAGCGATGTTGATTCAGGGTTGAAATCATAGGGATTATTGTAAAGTAAATTTTGGTGGTTTATTTCCATCTTTTGTGGGTAGAATTGATAGTTTTGTTTTGAAGTGGAACATGTAGGTCAAAAGATGTGCATTATAGACAGCTTGAAAGCAAAGATTGTGTGTGTCAGATCCAAAAACATTCATATCGTTCAAAATAGACCTTTTAATTAGAACAACTAGGTCAAGTATGCTCAAACATTTAGGGGTGATTCTTAACATGCTCTCTTTGAGGAGGCGAGGGTTAGAAAACAGAACACAAGGGAATTTCAGAGTAGATTCAATAGGAGTATTATGCTTCAGAACGAAGCAGCAGTTTTCTAAAATTTGTCTTGCTGCCTTTGAATCTTTATTTGTGAATTTTTCAAATTCTATAAAATTCTATCAGAGTAAGTTGTCCTCGATAAAATTTTTAGTCCACCTATATGCTCATTTGTTCAATAAATTTTGCTAACTGCTGTTGAATGTGTGAAGTCCAATTGTCATTTGACATTTCCTCTTCTCCCCGCCTCTTCATTTACTTGCTGTCTCTTCATACTTGGAGAGTTAAAACCACTTGTATAAATGATGAGAAGAGACTCTATATTTTGTTGTAACAGTTAATAGAAGATATTACCTTGCTTTTCCAGTGGATGTTGCCTTTAATGGTGAACCACGTAATTCGTTGTGTTGTGGCTATTTTCTGATTGTCTTTTTTTTTTTGAATTGATAATAGATTACTAAAAAGAGTACAATAGGTGGTTAGATTTCTAGTTCATACGCAAAAGAAAACTACGGAAGAAACCTAGAAGTTGCAACTTTCACTATACACATCTAGGTTGTTCCATCCGATAGGGGGTTGCAAGGTTACCAGGAGATAGGGGTACTTGGAGACTGGTACTAGTACAGGTATGACTAATTTTCAAAATAGGAGACGAGGGTACTTGGAGATGCCAATTTTTCTTTTAATATAATTTAATAATTTCCAAAAAAAATCATAACATGCCTTGTAAGCTTTTTAATGTGACCGATGACATTGGAATGACATGCCCTCTGGCTTCATGTGAAATGCTTTTGACCTGGAGCTATGAATCGTCGAGGTCACAAACAAGATACCTCATCCCCATATAACAATTCTAAGGCTTGAATTCATGAGCACATTGGATCAGCGAAGGCACAAGCCTTGCGATCACAATGGCCCAGCGGGCGTTTGAATGTTGGTGGTCACAACAACAACACCACCACTTAACCAACACACTATGGGAAGAAACCCAATGTTTAACATTGATTTTAAAATTAAACAAAGATTGAAATTAAAATTGCTTATATTGTTGGTACTTGGTACCATAGCCAGTCTAAATGGTTTAGTGAAAGCAAGGCAATATAGGTGTTGAGCACACTCAATATTGCTGGCTAAATAGTAAAGGCAATTTCTCTTTAGACCATTACAATGATAGGAAATCAGTCATACAACTATTTTTGTCTCTCTCAATAAGTCTACACTGTCAGTAGATCCGATCACTATAACTTTGCATGGATTTTTGTCTTTTTGCGATGTGGTTTCCTTATTAGTTATTTCCCTATGACTTTGCTTTGCTGCAGGCTTATTTTATTTATTTGCCTTCCTTTTTTGCCTCTTACCTCGTATTGCCCTAATTTTTTTGGTGGGAGACATCAATTTCTGGTCGTGAGACTTCGGAGACAGCAGGATACGGCAACCAAAAGCACCCTATGCGTTGGGAAGTTTCCAAGGACGTCTCTGGTACTGGAGACACGTCTCAGGGGTAGGAGACGGGTCTCCCGGTAACCATGGGGGGATCAAATTCAGAAATTTCTTCATTAGATCTTACCACCTCCAGCACAAAGTCATCATCATGCACAAATTGTTTATCCTTCCTTGGCAAAAGGCCAATGTCTGGCATATTTAACTTAACTTCAGATCTGTTAACTGCGGTCTGCCCAGTTTCAATCAGCTCCTGGAACTTCTCTTTAGAGATCTCCATAGTAATGGTAACTTGCACAACAATAAGGTGGAAGATGAGTCTTTTAGAAGACTCAGTAAGTCTCCTCTTCTTATCTTGAAACCAATCCTCGTTCTTGGATTTCCACAGAAGCCAAAGGGTTTAAATAGATAACACAAGCCTTTATTCAGACCATCTATAAAATCAAACAACATTTCAAGCTTGAATAGGTTACCATTAAAACCGCTCAAGAACCCAGCCCGAGAAAGAACATGGACCAGACCTCTCTAGCAGAAAAATGAAAAAATGACATGATCAATACTTTCAGGAATCCTGCAGATAGGACAAAGATTATCACTGGGGTTAGAAGAAGAGACAAACGGGTAGTTTCTTGAAAAGAAGCAATAAGCATGATTTTTTAGGTTCCAAGACAAATGACCACAATAGGTTAAAAACTTCAGAGCAATGATTAGGATTGAGATTCAAATTCCAGCACACATTGAGATGCCTGATCACATCTTGGGACTTCACAAATGTTATAAATCAATTTGGAGTTAATATGGTACCACTTGGCATTATTTATCGTAACTGAAGCAGCTTCAGATTGAACAGGAAATTGAAGGATCTTACAGGCTTCCCTAATCACAGAGTAAGTTCTCCAATGGGAAATGGGGAGCTCAAACTCTGTGCTCAGATCAGACCAAGAACTCAATTGGTTATTCTCAACAATGTCATTAGAGTCTTTGATGCCTCTTTTGTTCCATAGCTTTGAAGAGCAACCCTGCAGCAATGCAAGAGTTTTCTCTTTATAGTACAAATTCCACCAAACAGATTTAGAGCAGAAAATTTTATTGTCATCTTTATTGTAAAATTCACAGCTAATCACCTAGTTTTTGACAAGCTCCCAAGCTCTCCAAATACTTTTGAACACAGTAGAACCAAAGGGGGTGACAAAGAATTCATCAAATAAGGAATCGATGAATCATAGATGTGAATTCCTTTCCAAAATTTTGCATGTTTAGGAGAATGAAAAATAATTGAAGGAATGATTCAATAATCAGATAATCTATTCAACGATATACAAACGTATATATAGAGATTACAAGACGACGTTCTATAAAAAGAACTAATCGTTAAAGTGAACTACTAAAAAGCTAAACGCTAAATTAAGCTTAAAAGCTAATTACATAAAAAAGGTAAATGACCATTAAACAAGGAACTAAAAATAGGTGACTAAAATAGAATTAAATATTCTAATACCCTCCTTTAATGGTCATTCTATCTATCACACCAAGCTGCCCTCTAAATTTGAGAAACTTTGCCGGGCTCAAAGACTTGGTGAGGATATTTGCAGTCTGATTTTCTGTAGGAATGTACTGCAGTATCACTGATCCATCTTCAACATGCTGGCGGATGAAATGACAATGAAGCTCCACATGCTTTGTCCACTAATGGAAGACTGTTTTTTTGGCTAATTTCAGAACCCTTTGATTATCACAAAACAAGGGAGTAGGTCCTGGTTGGGACATTTGCATGTCTCCAAGCATCCTACGTAGCCAAATCACCTCACATGCTGTCTTAACAGTTCCCCGATACTCTGCTTTAGTCGAGGAAAGAGCTATTGCTTGTTGTTTCTTGCTGGTCCATGTGACTGCACCAGTAGCCATGCTGAAAACATACCTAGAGGTTGACTTTCTATCATCAACACAACCTGCCCAATCTGAGTCTGTGAAACCAACCAGCCTAGGATCTTTGTTTCTGCTGTATAGAATTCCAAAATCAGGAGTGCCCTTAACATACCTAAGCACACGCTTTGCTGCAACCCAATGTTCAACTTTTGGGGTTGACATGAAGCAAGAAATATAGCTCACAGCATAATTGATGTCAAGTCTAGTGGCGGTGAGATAGATGAGGCTGCCCACTAGTTGCTTGAATGAAGACTCATTCATTACAAGTGAATCTGATTGGGCTGAGAATTGCAGCCCTATCTCCATAGGTGTAGATGCAAGTTTGCAATCTTGCATTCGAAACTTATCCAGTAAGCTCTTGGCATACTTTGATTGAGAAATGGATATGTGGCTATTAGTCTGCCAAACCTCTACACCGAGACAATAATAGAGAGGTCCCAAATCTGTCATATCAAAATGCTTACACAAATTCTTTTTGACCTGCATGATCAAATGTGCTGCACTGCCAATAATGATGAGATCATCAACATAGATTACTAGAAATAGAATATCATCACTAGTATGTTTGACATACAAATTGGGATTTGAAGGACCCCTCTAAAAGCCTTGATCAATCAAGTACTTATCAATACCATGCACGAGGAGCCTGTTTGAGGTCATAGAGTGCTTTGACTAATCTACATACCTGGTGTTCCTTACCGACAACCTTGAAACCTGGAGGCTGGGTCATGTAGACTTCTTCATGCAAATCACCATTGAGAAAGGCACTCTTGACATCCATTTGATGGACTTTCCATCCAAACTGAGCTGAGAGAGTGAGGACAAGCCGACTGGTACTCATCTTGGCTGTGGGAGCAAATGTCTCCTCATAGTCGATGCCCTCCTTCTGTGAAAACCCTTTTGCAACTAACCGAGCCTTGTACTTATCAAGGGTTCCATTAGCTTTATACTTGACTTTAAACACCCATTTGCAGCCAATGGGCTTCTTCCTTGGAGGAAGATTTGACAATACCCAAGTGATGTTTTTTAGAAGACTATGTTGCTCAGCTTCCATAGCCTTTTCCCACTCAGGTACACCTTTAGCCTCTGTATATGTTTGAGGCTCATAAATATTGTGAATGCTGGCCATAAGAGAAAAATTAACCGTGTTTTGCTTGCTCTTGCATCTAGCTAATCTACCCTCAATGAGCTCATCATCATGAAGATCATCAATGGACTTGGCCCACCACTTAGGCTTGAGAGTAGAAGTACCAACATCTGCTGCAAGATGAAGAAGATTACCTGGAATATCTGGAGCAAGCTTCTCTGCATGTGGATCCAGAAGGTCCTGAGGAAAGTCAGGTGGTGCAATGTCATGCTTGGGAGACCCCACAACTGGAGAGTCAACCTTATCCCTCTCATTAGGTGGAGCTAAGGGAAGGCGAACACCCATACTTGCAGCCATTGGAGGCTGATCCTCAGTGCTCAAATTAGGAGAGGAAGGCTGGAAAGGCCTTCTTTCTTCATCAAATACTACATCTCGACTGAATATGAGGCGATTAGTGTCTATATCAATCAACCGATACGCCTTTTGGTTGTCATTGTAGCCGGTGAATATCAATTTGTGACTCTTTGGATCCAGTTTGGTGCGCTTGGCATCTGGAATCCAAACATAAATTGTAGAGCCAAAAACTTTCAAATGACTGATTTTGGGCTTCCTGCCAGACCAAGCTTCCTCTGGAGTCATCTTCTTAACGACCTTTGTGGGAGACCAGTTCAGAAGGTAGACTGCAGTGACGACCGCTTCCACCCAAAAGTGTTTTGGAACATTTCTATGCTCCAACATAGACTGAGCCATCTCAGTGACTGTACGGTTCCTGCGCTCAACAATACCATTTTGCTGAGGGGTGTAAGGTGTGGTAAGCTGATGCTTTATGCCATGTGATGCACAAAAGTTGGTGAACTCTGTAGAACAAATTTCCCCTCCATTATCGGACCGAAGAGTGACTATGTGACCAGCCAGACTCCTTTTCCACTAAGGCTTTAAACTTCTGAAACATGGTGAACACCTCTGATTTCTGCTTAAGAAAATAAACCTACATGCGTCTGCTGAAATCATCAACAAATAATACAAAATACCTGCATCCAGTGACTGATGGAGTGTTCATGAGATCACAGATATCCGCATGAACAAGCTGCAAGACCTTGGATGCTCTCCAAGCGTCTCCATCTGAAAACGAAGTCCTATGCTGCTTTCCAGCTTGACACGCTCCACAAACTCCATGATTTTGAGTTTGAATCTCTGGTAATCCTACAACTAGATCCTCTCGAACCTTGAGAGAGATAGTGGACATTTAGGTGTCCATATTGCTGATGCCAAAGAGTGCTGATGGAAGTACTCCTAGCTGCCATGGCGAGCTCTTGAGAACTAGTAGAGTCAACAAGTCTATAAAGACCTTGATCCTCAATGCCAATTGCAAATGTAGTGCGAGTCTCCTTGTCAACAATGCTGCATTTGTGCAACCCGAAGACGATATCCAGCTGTGGTGAATGCTGCATAATTTGATTGAATGACAGTAGATTGAGCTTTCATACCAGGTACAAAGTATACATTGAGGAATATCAAATCCCTCCCACCAGATGAAATCTAAACATTGCCCTTGCCGACAACAGTATACTCTTCGCCTCCTCCAAAGATTACTGAATTAGTGAAAGGCATGTACTTTGTAAACAATCCCGACAATGTGTGAAATGCGGAGAGGCTCCAGAGTCAATGTACCAGGTTGATGATTGAATATCATCAGATGAGGTTTGGGCCATGAACGCATAGAAGGCAGATTCCTTCAGATCGGGATGTGTTGCAGAATTGTCTTTCTGCTTGGACCCTCCATGTTTGGAATGCTGGGATGCTATCAATTTCCTGCAATCTTCTACCAAATGGCCATATATATGACAGTAGGAACACTGTAAGCTCTTCTTCTTCGAAGACTGCTGAGGTTGACCTTGACCTTGTCCTTTCTGTTGGAAGGACGGAGCTTTACCCTTGTTCTTATGCGAAGTTGAGGCTGTGAAAGCCTGTTTAGTGGACAAACTAGTGCTGCTTCCAAATTGTTGCTTCCATCGATCCTGCTGTAGAAGCTTGTTGCAGAGATCAGGAAACTTCAGATCAACACTAGTAGAGGAGATATTGAGCATATCAATGAAGTGCTTGTAGGATCTGGGAAGGCTTTTCAGCATGATCACTACCATATCCTCTTCCACCATGGTTCGGCCTATAGCTTCCAACTGGTTACGAATGTCCTTGATCTTCGTAAGATGTGCATGGATAGATGACTTCTCATCCATCATGATAGAAAACAACATATTCTTTAGAAAGAAAGCTCGGCTCTTGTCGGACGTTTCATGAAGATATTTCAAGAGATCCTGGATCTCTTTAGCTGTTTTACCTGAAGGCACCTGAGGGAGTTAAAAGCATGACAACCTCTCGATTCTTCACATCATGCTTGTCTTGATCATTACCTGCTGTTGTAGGACGAGATTCCTTGCCCAAAACAATCTGATCAAGGCAACAATACTAAAAAATGGTCAACATGTGTTGTTTCCAGGTGTTGTAGTTGTGCCTGTTGAACTTCTGATTGTGTTCCAACATGATGTTGATCAAAGATGCCATCACGGAAATCGAGTTTGAACAATGTTAACTGAGTGAAAGCAAGAGACAGAAGAATCTGATTTAAAAAAACAGAATAGAAGCAGCTGCAAAAAAAATTTAAACTTTGGTGCGGAATTCGAGGCACAAGTCCCAATGCGTGAATTTTGAGGTTTGCTGAAAAACCCAAAAATTGAAATTTTCTGCAAGTTTGAACCCTGAAAAAGTAATCAGAAAAAAAATTGCAGAAAAAAAATACCTCTAATTTTTTGTTTGAAAAAAACCAGAAAAAAAGACGATTTTTTTAATAAAAACAAACGTAAAAAACTGTAATGGCTCTCAGAATTCTGGAAATCCCAGAATAAATTTCGTGTAGATAAAAAAATCTGATTTTTTCTTTTAAAAAGTATAAAAAAAAAGGCGATTTTCTTTGTATGTGCTATAAAGCCTAGGGCGCTATTGAACAGGTAAAAAAAAAACCCTAGGTCATAATCGACAGAAAACCCAGAAGGCTAAAGCAGAGCAAGCCCTAGCCGTAAAACCTTAAATCCGCAGAAAATCACACCGAAATCCAGTGAAAGCATAACAAAATAAAAATTGCAGGAGCTAGCAGGAGAATTGCGGAAAAAAACGACGTGGAGAGGGTGAAAATCGCGACAAAATAAAATGCGTTGCCCATAATCGCGGTTGGAGGAAAAACCCTCAGAATCCCGTGGCTCAGATCACAAAAAAACGTGATTTTTGGTAACTGCGATTTTCCATTGGGGAAATCCGTGCTCAAGATGACCTGCAGAAATATACGAACCCTTGAACCTGCAAAACTTTCGCCCAGAAAGAGATTTTTTTTTTTCAACCTGCCAAAATCTCTTATTAAAAAAAACTTCGAAAATTTTTAATAAATTTTTTTTTCCAAGATTTTTAAATTTCCATGCTCTGATACCATGAAAAATAATTGAATGAATGATTCAGTAATCAAATAATCTATTCAGCGATATACAAGCGTATATATAGAGATTACAAGACGACGTTTTATAAAAAGAACTAATTGATAAAGTGAACTACCAAAAAGCTAAACGCTAAATTAAGCTTAAAAGCGAATTACATAAAAAAGGTAAATGACCATTAAACAAGGAACTAAAAATAGGTGACTAAAATAGAATTAAATATTCTAATAGAGAAGCCATTTGAGTATCGTTCCTTATCAACAATTTCCAAGGTTTATTGCCATCCAAGGCTTTTAGGATCCATTTAACAGCCAAGGAAACACCATGGTACTTTAGAACTTTAAGACCTAAGCCATCTTCAAACTTACTCAAGCCATACCAATCCCACTTCGCAGCATGCCTCTTCTTTTTACCTCTACCATTTGACCAAAGAAAGCCTCTAGTTTTCTTCTGGATATCATTAACTTGATACTTGCAGAACAACCACACTGAAGAATTGTATAGGCTGTAAGAAGAAAGTATTTTCTGACAAATTTGGAGTCTCCCAGCCAATGACAAATATTGTCTATTCCATTTAGCAATATTGGTTTCAATCTTATCCTTATCCAATTCCATATGTCTTTAAGGCAAGGGTTGATAACAAAAGGAATGCCCAAATATCTGACCTGTTTGTTGGGGCCTCCCCACTATAGATAAAGCTTACTAAACCAATCAGGAGGCTTTTCTCTCCAACCAAGAACCATTGATTTAGTATTGAACAATTTGGCACCAGGAGTTTTGCAAAAACTATCAAGTTTTTTCATTTAAATATCAAAGTTCTCTTCTTCCAAAAGCACAAACATTTCAGTATCATCAACAAATTGAATATTGAGCAGTTCATCTTGATTGGGGTCACTCCTTTAACCTTGGGACCAATGCTTGTATCTCTTAATAGATAAAAGATGCCATTTGAAGCTATACCAAATAGAGCAGGGGCAAAGGACACCCTTGCCTGATAGATCTCTAAAGAACAAAGGATTTAGAAAAGGAACTATTTACATCAACCTGAGCAACTCCATCGCTAAAAAGAGTTTTGACCATTTGGCAAAATCTCTGAGGAAATTTAAAAGCTTCAAGAGCCATAAGGATATAGGACGATTTAACTCTATCATAAGCCTTTTCAAAGTCTAGAAGGAACATACCAACTTCCTGCTCAGAAACCTTAGCCCACTCCATTGCGCTCTCAATTGGTTATCAAGTTTTCTAGAATACATCTCCCTTTTGCAAATCTAGTTTGTGTATTATTGATGAGTGTTGGAAGGATATCATTTAATCTCAAAGCTAAAATCTTAGCTAAGATCTTGTATGAAACATTGAGGAGGATAATGGGCCTCCAATTCTTGATCAAGGACTTGTCTTCATCTTTAGGAAGGAGCCTAATGATGGCTCTATTAATACTGCTCCTCAAGGAACCATTAGTAATAGCTTTAGAGTAGAGCTGCAAGATATCTTCACTGATCCCGTGATTATTCTTTTTATAAAATTCTGCAGGTAGTCCATCAACACCAGGAGACTTATCATTCTTGAGAGTATGAATGGCTCTAACAACTTCATTTTTGGAGATGTCTTTACTTAACATTTCAGAGTCATTATTTCCTTTGAAATGACTCTTTTACAACAGTTTCTGGCTGTAACGTCCCCTTTTAGGGTATCTTAGAATTATCGGACAATCACTCAAACTCCTTATACTTATTATGACTTGCAAATCTGATCTTGCTTCCAACAACTGTAACAATTATTCTATGCAAAAAAAGTCATTGAGAGAAGGAATTATGGTGACCAGGGAAGTCACAGAGGGAGGCAGTATGGAATCTCAGGAAGGGTTTACTATGGATGGTACTGTTGATTTGAAGGACAGTCCTTTTCTTAGGTCCAAGACTGGAAAATGGAAAGCTTGCTCATTTCCTGTTGGTAAAATATGCGCAAAAATATAGTGATTTTCACAAATATGTTATGTTTTTGAAAAGTTTAGGAATTTATATTTTATGAGTAGTAATTCACATTAACTTTTTCAAAGAGATGGGTTTAGTAAACCAGAAAAATATGGATTCATAAAAGTTGACTTGACATGGGTTTTGTCAAAATATGGATTCATAAAAGTTGTTTTGGCATGGGTTTAGCCAAAATCTGGATTTTTAAAAGTTGACTTAATATGGTTTGTGGAAATATGGATTCATAATATGGGTTTGAATGGATGCTAAATTTTTGAATTAGACTGTATATTAGTTCTAAATAAACATTTTAGATCACATTCCATGATGCATCATCAAAATAGTAGAAAATTAAGATTTGATAGGAGTTTTGTAAACCACCAAAATATAGATTCATTAAAGTTGATATAATTAAAAATATAATGACAGATATATTCTAAATGACACTTATTAATTCCACTCGCTGTCTCTGATTTATACAATTAATATATGCTAAATGAACAATATGTCAATAAACTTTCCCTTTCACCTATATTATACAGATTGAATGACAAGATAACGTTGCGCCCAATATGATCCTGTGAACTATGCCAATTGATAATATTCTGATCTGCAATAGGATAGTTATATGTGCCCTCTTTGATATGTCTATGTGGCTTATGCAATGATACTCCTTGGCTCTACTGAAGACATATGCAGGTTATAGGTATTGGTGTCATTCTATGGTGAGTCTTTGCTGCTTCTGTTGTAGACGTATGTACTTGCAGCTTAAGATGGTGTTGTCTCTGTTTTACGGCTGTGTTCCTTATGCAATCGAAGGCCAAAGGCCACTTCCCTTAGCTGAGTTAATCCACAATGGATAGAAGAGTAAAGATCTCCCTGAATCGATGGCTCATTGAATGTGTTTGAATTTGTCCTTATATCTCCTAAACCGAAAGGATGGCATCCTTTAGAATTTGATGTGACACCTCTCTTCTAATCGGATTTCTTCATGACCATTGGTTTGGCATAATCGCTGCTATCTTTAAGACATAATAATGGTTTTTGTAATTGCCGCCTTTGTTACCATACTTTGTCCCTTTTAATAACCTAATTGATAACATTATAATCGCTGTCCCTAATATCGATTATTCTTATGACCTCTCTAATCATTGATTAGGTATACTTGATTATTATTGACGTCATGATTAAGGGTTGTTAATCATCGGTTATATGTCTGTTATCATTCTCAATGGTTTAATCAATCATCATCTACTCCCTTAAACCGATATTGCTTAGTATTATACAAGTCTTGCTCTACTCAATATTCTTGAATCTGCATATGTGATTGATCAGCAATAATATGATTGACTAAGTCTCCCATCTTACTTGTATCGTCTCCTATCATAATTAATATAATAGATGAATGATACATCTTTAAGTAAGATTGTTATCAGATGCATGAGACTGCTCTACATATTCCAAAATGGTGTATGATTTCTTTATGATATTGTTAATTGCTGCTTGCAATCATCTTTTGTCTTGCATGGGTGATTGTTGGTGTAAATAATTATTCATCTTGGATATTATTACACCTTACTTAAGTTTACTAAGGAAATGCATTTCATAGTAGTTTGGGTATGAGACACTCGGGTGTTTGTGCCACATTGGGATAGTGTGTGTCACATTGGGATAGTGTGTGTAGGAGAATTTCCACCTTTTATGGTGTTGATCTTCTTGTTACACTCCACATTTAGTGGGTGATCCACCTTATGTGGACTATTATATTGTTTCTCCTACCTACCCACACCTATTTCCTACCTACCCTTGTTTCTTATTGAGCCACATGTCATGTTTGTGTGCTCACATATCCATATAGCCTTGCCTATATAAGTAGGCTCATATTCATTGTATGTAACGATTGATGATCCAGTTGATCAGTATTTTCATCTTGATAGAATACAGTTTATTCCTATCATTATTTTGTCTCTTATTTGTGCTTTCCATTGCCTCTAGATCTTGACAAAATCTCAGATGGTATCAGAGCCATTAGAGTGTCATTGGTTTGCCAATTGAGAGAAATTTGATGCTATTTGGGGTTGTGTATTTTGGAGTTTTCTATTGCAGGTTATTATTGAAGCTTGGTGGGTCAAATCTGAGGTTACCATTGGATTGAGGAGGACCAAAAAAGTCAGTTTTGCCTTTTGTTTCATCCAAATCGGACTTCGGAGGCCAAATCTAAAGGCATTTGAAGTTTGACGCTGCGGTGGAAATTTTCCAGAAATTATAATTTTGCAGGCAATTTTCAAATAGCGATATCTCACTCATTCGGACTCATTTTTCCGAGAATTTTTTTTTGTTTTGGGGTAGAATTTCGTGATCTGTACAGTGGTGCAGGGGTTTTCTAATTTTCGAATATAGGTTTTTCGGAAATCGTGAAATCCCGGATTTTACAACTTTGGAGGCTTCATTTGGGCTCATATGGACTCCTTTTCAGGTGCCGTTTTTATTGAAAGTGCATATTTTTTCATCTACTTTCATAATCTGTCATCTGTTTGCAGTGATTTTGAGTAGAAATTGTACTTTCAGTATTTGGCCATTCTTGGCATATTTGGTACTTGTATTTTGCTTGGATCTCAGTTTAGATCACTAGCAGTATTTGTTGAAGTCTCTTAGATCTCATTTTGAGAAGTTGTAAATTGAAATCAGAAGTCCACTTTGCCTTGTTTTGCAAGTGGCCCATTGTATATGCACTAAGTATAAAGTGCCAAATCACCATTTTGGGGGGGGGGGGGTTTCTTGATTGAGTATTTTGGCGGGGTGTCTTGTGTGATTGTGCCTCTCTCTATGTTGTATTTTTTCATTTTGGTGCTATGGGTTCTCCTAAATTTCCACTTTTAACTCCTCATAATTATGCATCATGGAAAATTAAGGCATGGAGTAAACTAATGGAAAAAGGACTCATTCATTATGTAAATGAAACTATTATAGCACCACCTGATCCTAAGGCTGATCCTAATGCTCAAATTGAATGGTGTACTAAGAATGCTATGGCACTTGGAACACTTAGAAAGTATGTATTAGATGACCTCATTTTTCACATTGATAAGTGTACAACAATTAAAGAGGCTTGGGATATTTTTAAGAAATTGTGTGGTCAAGTTGATGAGATTAAGGGCTACAAGCTTGATAGTGAACTCACAACTTTGGATCCCAAGGATTTTGATACAATCCAAGATTATGTCGCAAAAGCAACCGAGTTAAGAGCAAAGCTAAAGGATTGTGGAATTGACAAAAAGGATACTCAATTGGTTTATAACTTGTTGGACAAGCTTCCTTCAGAGTATGCAGTCTTTGTATCTAGCTTTCACACCCATAGGTTAGCTCAAGGTTCCTCATACACTTCTCCCTCATTTGATTCATTCACGGAGATGTTGATGCTTGAGCAATCTAAGTTTACCACGATGGGGATTCTCAAATCTTCAAAGTCACAAGTTTCGGTGGCTAACAAAGGGAATCAAAGTAATCAAGGAAAAGACAAGAATCAAAAGCAACCTAAGTCTAAACCACAACAAGATGGAGCACAATCTTCCTCTCCACAACAAGGTGATTCACCATTCTCACCTAAGAGGAAATCATATAAGGATAATCTATTTTGTGGATATTGCAAGAAGTCAGGACATGATGAACATCATTGTTATAAGAAGGATATTGATGAGTTGAAGAATCTTCTTGAGAAGAATAGAATCAACCTACCTTCTAGAATGTCTACATTGACTTCTTCTTCCAAGGATAAAGGAAAGGATCACTCTTTTGGGACAATTAAAGGAAAGGGACAAGCTCTTTGTGCTACTACAAGTCATGATTCAGGGAGATGGCTTCTAGATTCAGGGGCTTCTCATCATATGGCATCTTCGCAGTCTATGTTTTCTACATTTGAGCCTTGCCGCATGCCGGAAATTTTGATGGGCAATCATACATACATGGATGTGATTGGGAAATGATCTATTGCCATTGGGGATAACTCCTTCAATGATGTGTTGTGTGTACCCAACTTGACATAATCTTCTTTCCATCTATCAAATCACACATGGGGCAACTAAGAAAACTGTGGAGTTCACACCTGATTCAGTTATCATTAGAGACTTGGAGAGTGGAGCTATCATTGCGATTGGGGTGGTTGATCATTCATCTCGGTTGTACTCTTTTTCAGATTTTGGTCCTATTGATGAGGTTGATTCTACCTATGTTGATGATTCAGATTCTGAGGAGAACTTTGGGCATTTGAACTTGGGGATTCTCACATGTGACCCCGTTCTTGAGCCTTGCATTTCATCTCCTTCTATTGATATCACACCACCTATTGCACCTGATGATGCAGCTAGTGCGACAGTTTGGCCTTCTTATGATTCAATGCAGCAGGATATTTCATGTCTTCCAGCTTCAGTTGATTGGGATGCCTACTTGACAGACATTGCAGGTTTGTTTGTGGAGTCCTACATTACAGATTTGGGAGACACCATTCATGACATTCATCTTCTCTTTGATGAAGATGATCCTTCTTTGATTGTTGCGAGGGATAACTCTGACCCTCTTGTGCATTCTCTACATGATCAATCTTTAGAGGTTGACATGATTGTGGATACTTTTGTACAACACTTGGAGGAGGTCTCTTTATCTTTTGAGGAGACATATGAGTCTTTGGATATTGTTCTACATTCATCTCCACTAGATCTTGGAGTGCCTTTTTCATCAGTGTGGCACAGTTTACCACCTTTGGAGGGGGTACCTTTCAGCATCGACATGGGGACACTTGAGCAGTATTCAGAGGTTCCTTTCATCATGAGTATTTTTGCTTCATCTTCCCTTCATGGTTGGGGAGACTTCATGGATACACCTTTGGTTTTGTTTCTTCCTAAGGGGATAAATGTTGTTCGACGTTCATGGAGCAGTTTCTTCATTCATCTTCGAGCTTCTATCATTGGTGTAGATTTCAGATTGAGGGGGGGCTTCCTATTCTCTCTTCTTCTTCTCTCATATGGGGGGGGACTTTTCCTCACATGGGGTTTTGTCCTTCACATACTTCTATGAGAGTTCTTTGTATCTAGTTTTCATCTCTCTTTTGGGGGAGGGTTTTTTCCCTTTGGGTTTTTCTCTCTTTCCCCTCTTTGTGAGAGATTTCCTTGCATTGGTTTTCATGCATTTGCATTTGTACATGGGTACCTAACATGGCCTCGTAGCCGAGACCCATCTTGCATTGCTTAGTTGCATTGTAGACTTAAGTGCATTCCCCTAAGTTGCACTTAAGGGGGGGTGTTGGTGTAAATAATTATTCATCTTGGATATTATTATACCTTACTTAAGTTTACTTAGGAAATACATTTCATAGTAGTCTGAGTATGAGACACTTGGGTGTTTGTGCCACATTGGGATAGTGTGTGTAGGAGAATTTCCACCTTTTATGGTGTTGATCTTGTTGTTACACTCCACATTCAGTGGGTGATCCGCCTCATGTGGACTATTATATTGTTTCTCCTACCTACCCACACCTATTTCCTACCTACCCTTGTTTCTTATTGAGCCACATGTCATGTTTGTGTGCTCATATATCCATATAGCCTTGCCTATATAAGCAGGCTCATATTCATCATATGTAACGATTGATGATCCAGTTGATCAGTATTTTCATCTTGATAGAATACAATTTATTCCTATCATTATTTTGTCTCTTATTTGTGCTTTCCATTGTCTCTAGATCTTGGCAAAATCTCACAGTGATTAATCGTCTTGATATGGATGTGCCCTTCGTCTCTCTTATTTTGTTAATGATGACCTTGAAGCATGATTTGATCTTCTCCCTTTACGATCGATGCAGTGAATCTTACTTACAAATTCGTCTCCATGGGAGTCTTCACAAATTTGAATGATCTTAGCACGTAATGCTCATGGGAAGTAAATTGGCTTTGGGAATGGGACATTACAGCTCTCCCCACTCAAGATTGCTTGTCCTCAAGCATTAGAAAAGTGAGTCATTTCCCAAATAAAATACAAAGTATACATGTGAATATATGAAACAACATGAAGTATACACATAAATGCATGAAGACACAGAATATGTTGGAATCGTTTGCCATTGCGCCAAAAGCTTGAACTGTCAACGCTCGATATAAATGCCAGATTTAACCCGACCCACTTGTTGATGTGTGTTTTATGCACATAACATTCAGAATAAAATACCAAAGTAATTTACCCTCTCTTGAACAAAATCACCTCAGATGCTAAGGATGAGATCAACTAAAATGATTCCAAGGTTTCTGTTGTCACAAAAGCTTGCACCCTTGCTGAGCCATCAACTCAACAACCTCGTGAAACATGGAAACAACCCCAAAGTGTGGGACCTTGCACAAGGGGGTTGAATCTCTAGAGAAGGCTGACTTTCTTCTCAATCCAGGTACAGTTGTTGAACCAACTCAACACTTCAAAAGCCTATCCTTATAGCTTGCAGAGGAAAAGGGAAGAGAGAAATGCTTAAAATGAAAGGAGATGATGCACCAAGATAAGAGATGTTTCTCTCCCCACTCGAATGGCACAAAGAATCAACCGAAATACCCAAGAGATGCACAAACTTTAGTTGCATGAATGACCTTAATGCACGTATGGAGGTTAGAACTTGCTTGAATGTCAAGAGGGGAGAAGGTTTCCCACAACTCACACCCAAAAATAGGTTAACATAGCATACATGTGAAAGAAAGCCACAAACATACACTTATAATGAAGGTAAGAACACATACACAACATTTATAAGTTGAAGTAAGGCAAGAATGATGATTTCAATTCATTCAAATGCCAATGGCCAAACTTACAGTTGCAAAAATGCAAAATATACAAGTCTTTAAGAGAAGTGAAAGAGCATGTTGATCACACCATCTAGAAGTGTTGCAAACTAGAAGGAAGTTGGGAAGACTTCGGAAGCACATGTTGCCGAAGTTGGGGGGACTAATGAAGGAACTTCGGAGCCGAAGTTCCAGGGAAGAGAGAAAAGGAAGCAAAGGAAAGGAACTTCGGAACCTCGGGGTTCCGGAGTTCTGGGAAAGAGAGAAGGAGGCAAAGGAAAGGAACGTCAGAACCTGGGGGTTCCAGAGTTCTGGGAAAGAGAGAAAAGGAGACTAAGGAATGGAACTTCGGAACTTCAGGGTTCCGGAGTTCTGGGAAAGAGAGGAGGCAAAGGAAAGGAACTTTGGAACCTTGGGGTTCCGGAGTTTCGGGAAAGAGAGAAGAAGGCAAAGGAAAGGAACTTCGGAACTTGGGGGTTCCGGAGTTCCAGGGAATTGGAAAAAAGGCTAAGGAAAGAACTTCAGAATCTTTAGGTTCCGGAGTTCCGGGGAACTGGAAAAAAGATTAAGGAAGGAACTTCGGAACTTCGGGGTCGGGGAAGAGAGAAGGATGCTAAGGAAAGTAACTTCGGAACCTCGAGGTTTCAGAGTTCCGGGAAAGAGAGAAGGAGGCAAAGGAAAGGAACTTCGAAACCTCATGGTTCCGAAGTTCCTAGGAAGAGAGAAGGAGGCTTAGCAACTTGGGAACTTCGGGGTCCGGAGTTCCGGGGTTGAGGACTAAGGGACTTCCTCCAGACAAGACAACACTTCACACTTCATAATTCCATTGCTTTTCTCTTGATCAACTGGGGCAGTGCTAGTCCATGGATCTTATCTCTGATCGGTTCTTACTGATGGACCAAGGGTGTCATAAAATGACAATAGTTTCTACAGTCAGGTCTTGACAAGTGGGTAACTCAATGGTCGATGTGAATTGTTGTTTTCACTTGGGAACTTACACAATTCTTTGAATTAACTTCATTTATCATGATATGGAATGGGTGTGCTGGTAACTTAGGATATTGCAATGTAGTTCTGGACTCAAGACTTACTAAAAAATGGCAAAAGGGAATAGGGTTCAGGAAATCTATTCTAAGCCTAGGAATGTAGGAAATGATGAACAAATTTAGTGGAATCAAACCAGGCAAGGTCTCACAATCAAATCTAACAGATTTTGACACGAGCTTAGTGCAATCATCTAGGGCATACTTCATAGATTTTCAAACTATTACCATCAAGCATTGAGACCATCCAAGTTGATGCATAACAATGGATATGTAATAATCGAAGTTAAGTTTGCATAAATTTCCAGTTGACCATGCAAGGCGCACTTACAATCAACAAGACGCTAGTGGTATGGATTCATAGATTCCACACAAATATACTCAACAATTCTTTCATTCAATCTAACAAACATTGAAAGCAAATTTTAATCTAAAATTCTAATCTAACTTGGAGGAATTGAGAAAACCTTGAATGCAAAACAACACTTGAAAGACAAAATTACCATCAAGTCGAACAATGATTTATATTCAAAAGTTGCAGCATATACCAACAATTCTACAAAAACTGTCTCTTACAAATGAGAGGCAATGAGGTATATATAGAGTCTCATACAAAATGGATGGCCAAGATTAAAACTAAATCAACGGCCAAGATCATGTCAAGAAAACCCTAGAATTGCCCTAATTATGGTTTACATAAAAAATGGAGCCACCAACATGTGGCCCAATAGAAAGACACCTAGTCATCAAATAGGGAATCTTCTAGAAGATTCTGTCCTGCATCTCTCTCTCTCCTAGCATACTCCAAGACTTTAGCCAATACAAAATCTAACTCCATGGAAATGCTGGGCAAGGTATCCTACTGTAAATCAATCACGTCCAAAGCATCTAAGCAAGCATCCAAAGTGTTCTCCCAATCTGGCATGAGCTTCTGTGAATTATGAACATGAATCAACAAAGAGACCAAATCATCTATCTGACTCTTCTTCAAAGAGTCCAACCAATTGAAATACATGAATTTCATTTTGTCTCTTAATTCTTTTAAGTGTAAACCACTGGCCTCATTGACATCAACCCCCAATAACTTCTCAATTGAGGCAAGGATCTTCAACTGAATATCGTGAATTGATCCTTCCATCTCTGCACAACTCAGTTGTGCGCTCTCATAAGTTGATTTCTTCATGGCTAATGAACAGCCTGGAAATCGTATCTATCTCCATTGTGCACAACATTCTCATTGACCAATGTGGACTTAGGAATCTTCTTCAAAGCTCTGAGGCGTGGAATAGTCTTCTCTTGAATAGGTTGGAATTCTTCCTAAACTCCCTCCAAATATTGTATTCTGAATATTAGCCTTGTTGTCCTGTCAAATGCCTGGACAAACTGAGTAAGGAAATCATCTGCCCGTCTCTTTGTATTTTCAATCCATTTTTCCACCTCCGAGAGTGTATCTCTCGCCACCTCATAATGTGAATGTAGTCCATGATCAATTGCAATAGGGGAAATAAGGGTGGGATTCTCACGCCTTATTCCTGCAATGTACTCTCTAAGTTTGATATTTTCTTCTTCATACTTCTCTCTTTTCTCTATCTCTCTATCCAATCACATTGATTGCCTTGAGGTTATCACCAACCTCTTGAAATTCCTACTCTCTTGTAGTACGGCCAAGGGCAACCAAAGTAATCTGGAAATCCAATGGAGTAGCAATGTCCGCTGCCACACCTCCAATAGGAACAACCACCTGTGCAATCCGCATTCCTGTCTCATCTCTAGCTATGTGTGACAAAATCTCAACTCTCTTAGGTTCTTTCTGCTTATTGCTTCTAGCTAAGTAGTCATCGATGTCATCAATAGGCTGTGCCTCTATCATTTTCTTACTTTTTTCCATACTCCTTATCAGCCAATCAGGAATAGTGGCCATCTCCATACCATCATCGAGACACATCTCTCGATCAAGCCCTCTCAATGCCGAGATAACATCATCATCATCATCATCATCAAGATTATCCCTAGTCAAATCGTATACATTCTTTCCCAAACTAACCTCCAAAAGGACAATAGGGGATCCCGACTGATCATCATCCTCATTAGGTGGAGCAGATGTTGCCATGGCATGTAAATCCTGAATATTCTCTGGAAGTATCATTGTGTTGGAACATTGCTCAGTCCCCTTGTTTTGTTCTGGCACTTCAACTTCCTTGATTGATGAGACACCGAGTGGTGGCAAAGGAATGATAGTCTTTTGCTTCTTCTTCTTAACCTCCTTAATCTTCTTCCCTCTAGCCTTGACTTCTCTTGGTGTGTTCTTCCTTCTCTTGGGAGATTGACTCTCCTCATCAGCATGAATCCTGATATCACTGATAGTCCTCGAATCATTTTCGGAAGAGGATTCCTCTAGTTTGATCTTTTCATAAGTGAAGGTAACACCCATATCAACTAATCTGTTCATCTAAATATCCACCCATGCTCGGGAGAAACTCATGACCTCTCTCATCAATATGTTCAAATCTATTCTTTCGGTTCCGACCAATTAGGCAATAGAATCGCCTTCTTTATTTCATTCTCATATTGTGGATGCGTATGATCCTTATCATCTATTATCTGATTAAGAATGAGGAAAAGTCCACACTTCCTCATGAAATCCACTGACATTCTGGACCACATTCTTCTCTTTATTGCTTGCTCGTCCATCAGGTCGGCCCAATAATCTTCTATGTCTACCTTGTGGATGAACTTTTCTCCTCTGATCCTTCCAACTTTCTTGTCTGGATCAATTTCTCTTCTCTTGTATGTTGCAAATCGATAGAATGCAAGTTCCCCACTTGCTGTGTTGGTTGCTAAGGCGGATTGGCAAACCTCCAATGTCTTTCCAACTCAAATAGGAAATGACATGCCCGTTCTGTGCTTTTCCTTCTGGATGGAATCAAACTCTAGAAGCTGTCTCACCACTTCCAACAAGATCACTCTGTCAGAAGGATAGGATTGAAATCTTTGAATCCCAAGGTACGTGAAAGTGGGAAATTGTATATATCACGATCCATATTTCTCTATTAGCTCCGTTGCCTCCTTGGACAACCTCCTGTGGACTCCACCTTGCAACATTCACGTTATGTGCATTGTGAATACATCATTCACTCTCTTATAATCTTCAATTAGAGACATGTTCAGCTATGGATAGTACTCATAACTCTTGAATTGTCCTTGCCCATTTTCGACTTTACCTCTGCATATCAATCCCTTGTATGTAACAAATCGTGCAAGCAGGTACACCAAATAGGAAGTCATGGCAAATGACTTGGATTGTTCCACATTCCTCAACTGAAAATCCAGATTGTCGCTTATGATTCTAGACCAATTTATCAATGTTCCTTTCAGACAATCCTGGATGAAATAGAACATCCATCCATCGTATATTACACCTTGCGGCATTCCCATCACTCGGTTAAGCAGGAATACTAAGTCACTATATTCATCTTTGAAGTATGTGCACATGAGTGTCTTGGGAGCCTTGGAATGATGAGTCCTAGGCTCGATCATCCACTCCTTGTTCACTACGGTTTTGCACGCATCCATCTTCTTCTTATATCGGTCTTCATATTCATCCTTAGTTATATCTTTCATGTCCGTCCCTCGTGGAATTCCAAACACCTCAGCGATTGCATCCTTATCAAGGTAGGCAATGATGGCACCCTTAGGAGTCTTGATCATTCGGGAGAGAGGATCATAACATCGTGCACACTCCAGGATAAGCTCACTGCACTGTATGGATTATGGAAATCCAGCAGCCTAATAAATGCCACTCTTCATAATGTTCACATAAGCTGGGGAAGGAATCTGGCTCCCAATTCCGAACATACGCTGTCACATCTGGCTCATGTTCAGGAAATGCATGTTCTTGTCTGTAACTTCCTTCCATCTGGATGACATCTTGGATTCTAGATCGAATCCACTCTCAGCTATCTTCTGTTGTTCTCTTCTTTCCTTGAGTCCGGACTTCGACATTGTACCTATACGAAGCTAGAAGTTAGAACTTCGGAAAATAATCTTGACAGAAATTCTGATTTCCTAATGATTTAGACAAATTTGGGTATGGAAATCAGGAAAATAATCCACACATTCAATAGATTTTAACAATAGAATGCAAAATGTGACAAGGTTGGGGTATAAAACCCCCACGAAATTCATTAAAATCAATAATTTTCAGACCAAAGTCTGAAAAACACCTCCTTATACTTAGAAATTATATTCAAGTTAGATCGCAAAGGAGTATACAGGATCAAACAATGACTAAGGAAAGGTGTGAAAGGTTATGTTTTCACACAAAATTATGTCTGAAGACACCTTTCGAAGTCAACAATGGCTGCCAGCAAATCTGAAGACAACCTGCAACTTCACAAATCAATTTCTAAAAACATGTTGCAATCACCCAAATGTGCACAAACTTGATGAAAATCGACTTCAATGGTGAAAACAATTAGTCTCGGGAATGCAAGTATGGCTGGTAAAAAGAATATTTTTTGAGGACAAGCCTGAAAATGAATTTTTTCAGACTTACCAGCACCTTGCAAAGTAGTAAAAATCCCTGAAAATGATCAAAAACGCCTTCCAAACAAGATCGCCAAAAATGACAAGTGGCTGGAAATGGAGTTTTTTTGAGGACATCCACCCTACAATGAAGTTTCAGACCTGCAACAACTCAGAAAAGTTCCGAAAATTGACTGAAAACGCCACCAATCAGCCTCTAGGCAAAATTGCCTTAGGTGGAAATCAGCTGGGAACAAAGTGTGAAGCCCGAAAATCAAACTTCCAGCCAATAGTGGAGGTAGAAAATCTTCAGCAATGGTGAATATATCAGGTCTGAAAACAATTACCAGCAACTCCCAACAATGGCACCACCACCCAAGGAGGAAGAAATCACCAAAAATGGAGGTAAAACCTCTCCAAAACAAATTCGCCTTCCTCCAAAAATGACGCCACCTCCAAAAAAATCGCCAAAGTCTGAAAAATGAAGCTTCAACACACTCCAATGGCAGTCTCAATAAAAATCGCCTTGGGCTGGAAATGAGGAAAAATGATCAACAAAACAATCTTCAACCCAATGTGTCATCTTGACACCACACCAAAATTCGCCAGCTGGAGGAAAAATCGCTTTAGCAAGCACACACGACAAATATAGTAATATAATAATGCTCGCCTCCTCGTTTTAAACTTGTCTTCACCTTGAACTTTCACCACACAAGCCATGTGGGATAAAAAATTTGTACTTATACTTGCCTGGCAAAAAAAACGGATTTGCTTCTAGAAGGTAAAATCATTAAATGCTCATTGCAAATCATTTATTAATTGTTTTTTTATTTTTAAATAATTGTTTGCACTTCATAAAAACAATTAAATTTATTTTAATTGGGATATAAATCCCAACAAAATCATTAAAACATCATTAAATATCCCCTTTGGGGAAAAATCGTCCCAAGTAGGGATAAAAATTCCTATAATAAATTTCATCAACTTGCACAAAAATGGGTCTAGGGGAAAATCGATTTGGGTCTGGAATTAAAATTCCAACTTGAACTTCATCACTTAGCACAAAAATCCACCTGGGGGAAAATCAACCCCAGTCTGGACAATCATCCAGACACAAAAATCATCAAAATATCTCCAGTGGAAATTCTCCTAGGGTCTGGGATAATTATCTACGTAAAAATCCACAAAATCTCGTCACAAAAGGGTCCTGGTGGAAAATCGATCCATGTTAGGAATCATCATAAAAGTCATCCGTAACCTTATCCACACTCCTAGTGGAAAAACGAAGGTAGTCAGGAAAAATCCCAACGCTTAGTCAAATTTTGAGTCATTTGGTGGAAAATTGATCCTAGTATGGATTCTGAATGGGGGAAAAACAGGGCATGCCTGGATTCCAAGGGAAATCCATGTCCAGTCTGGATTTTAAGTGGGGAATATCATGGGTAGTTAGGAATATGAGGGGAAAAACACCTCTAGTGTGGAAGTTTGACCTTTTAACCCTTAGAATATAGATTTTCATCCAGAAAATGATGATTTTTCTACTCAAAATCGCTAGGAAACCTGAAAACTCAATAAAACTCATCTGAACTTAGGCAAATTCACCAAAAATTTGAGCAAAACACAAGGAAACCTATCAGGATGAAGTATAAAATCAACTTGAATAACTTCCTAGGAGCGAGAAAACAACTCCAAAAGGTCTTGAAACACCTTAGCACTTTAAAATTACTGACGTGGATGTTCAAAAACATGTTAACGCTCAAAAGGCTTACACTTGGACAAAAATTAGGATCATTTAAAATCTCAACTTTACGTGTTTGATCCTATAACTTCAAAAACCCTAAACGACAATAGGCATGATCAAAATTCCGAGACTCGGGCACGGGAACTCAAAATTGCCCACTATGCTGCCAAAACCCTAAACTAACCAATGTGGAAAGTAGGAAAGAGGGGGTCCCCGTTTGCAATGGGGCAATGTGTGAAAAGGTCACAACACCATAGGAGGCGGTTAAGCCATGTCACGAGTCCCCAAGGAGGTGCTGACCACCAAGTCAACAATCTCCCCCTTAGCACCGACTGAGCCCTCAACACTCACTGAAGGGAGACTCAAACCCATAACCCAAGGCTCTGATACCAATTGTTGGAATTGTTTGCCGTTGCGCCAAAAGCTCAAACTATCAACGCCCAATACAAATGCTAGATTTAACCCGACCCACGGGAGGTGGTTAAGCTATGTCACGAGTCCCCAAGGAGGTGCTGACCACCAATTTAACAGAATACACTTAAACAAGGAGTATACACATGAAGTAGACACATGGATACATTAGGTACAATTATACGCATGTAGATATAGTTCACTTGGTCCACAAGAAGCAGGAATGTCCAACCAGGACCAGATCCATGTCTTGGGCCAATCAATCTATCATTTTACCTTGGAGAGGTAGGAGCGTAAACCCATCTTTTGGCCAATTTACTTTATCCACAAGAAACAGGAGCGTCCAAACAGGATTAAAACCATCTCTTGGGCCAATTTATTTTACCCACCTTTTTATAAAATACTCTAGTTTATCCTAGATTATAATTCTTAGTTATTAAAGGAAGTTTAAGAGAAAAATACCTTAGCCTCTGCTGTAGTCAAACACCTGCAAAAATAAAGTTAGAAGATACTACAAATTACATTAAAGAATGATCATATAAATGACTATATACAAAATTAACTATGTATAACATAAAGAGGGATTTTTGTAATAGTATCAGAGAGAGAATCATAAATTATGATAGTGAGCTGTGATGCAAGATTTGGTGGGGTGTCCTAATTAACTGTTTCCCCTTATCCAATATAACCATGTAGGGTGCCTTATTCAGCAGTTCCCCTACCTAATATAATCATGCAGGCTGTCTTATAACAGTTTCCCCTACCCAATATAATCATGTAGGGTGCCTTAATACAGCAGTTCCCCCTACCCAACGTATCCATGTAGGGTGCCCTTGTACAGCAGTTCCCCCTACCCATTTAACCATGTACGATGCCTTAATACAGCAGTTCCCCCTACCTAATGTATCCATGTAGGGTGCCCTTGTACAGCAGTTCCCTCTACGACTTAGGTATGGGTTTAGTTCAGTTTACTATCAGTATTCATGTCTTAATCAGTATTCTGATTTTTTATTAATTAGTTGCCAGTAAACAATTTTATCCATCACTATCAATTACCAAATTATTCAAATGTGTCATTACTTAGTTTATTGTAAATTTTCCAGTATATTATTATTTACCAGTTAGAGAGTCTGCTGTTCATTAGTATGCAGAATTTAATATTATTATTCGTGGATTGATTTTGTACAGTAATGAATAATTAATTGAACTGATTATTCATTCTCAAAACTAATATAATTATTTCTGGGTTAATTCATACAGGAACCCGTATTATCGTGGAGAGCATATATATATATATATATATACATATCAGATACTTATAAGGAACGATATAGTGTCTCCAGTATAAGCAACATTATTAATCAGAAAAAATCGTAAGTGCCTAGAGTACATGAGTATAGAAATCCATACCAGAATAAGGACGAGTGCCTGGGCGTGTTTGCTGAAGCACGTTTGAGCTCTGATACCACTTGTAATGTCCCCTTTTAGGATATCTTAGAGTTACGGGACAATCACTCGAACTCCTTATACTTAATATGACTTACAAATCCGAGCTTGCTTCTGACTTATATAATAAAAAATATAATGACAGATATATTCTAAATGACACTTATTAATTCCACTCGCTGTCTCTGATTTATACAATTAATATATACTAAATGAACAATATGTCAATAAACATTCCCTTTCACCTATATTGATAAGGGATACAGATTGAATGGCAAGATAATGTTGTGCCCAATACGATCCTGTGAACTATGCCAGTTGATAATATTCCGATCTGCAATAGGAGGTATAGTTCTAAACTTACATGTAACCTCTTTGATATGTCTATGTGGCTTATGCAATGATCCTCCTTGGCTCTACTGAAGACATATGCAGGTTATAGGTATTGGTGTCATTCCATGGTGATTCTTTGCTGCTCCTGTTGTAGACTTATGCACTTGCAGCTTAAGATGGTGTTGTCTCTGTTTTACGGTTGTGTTCCTTATGCGATTGAAGGCCAAAGGCCACTTCCCTTAGCTGAGTGAATCCACAATGGATAGAAGAGTAAAGATCTCCCTGAATCAATGGCTCACTGAATGTGTTTGAATTTGTCCTTATATCTCCTAAACTGAAAGGATGGCATCCTTTGGAATTTGATGTGACACCTCTCTTCTAATTGGATTTCTTCATGACCATTGGTTTGGCATAATCGCTGCTATCCTTAAGACATAATAGTGGTTCTTGTAATCGCCGCCTTTGTTACCGTACTTTGTCCCTTTTAATAACCTAATTGATAATATTATAATCGCTGTCCCTAATATCGATTATTCTTATGACCTCTCTAATCATCGATTAGGTATACTTGATTATTATTGACGTCATGATTAAGGGTTGTTAATCATCGGTTATATGTCTGTTGTCATTCCCAATGGTTTAATCAATCATCATTTACTCCCTCAAACCGATATTGCTTAGTATTATACAAGTCTTGGTCTACTCAATATTCTTGAATCTGCATATGTGATTGATCAGCGATAATATGATTGACTAAGCCTCCCATCCTAATCGTATCGTCTCCTATCATAATTAATATAATAAATGAATAATACGTCTTTAAGTAAGATTGTTATCGGATGCATGAGGCTGCTCTACGTATTCCAGAGTGGCGTATGATTATCTTTATGAGATTGTTAATTGCTGCTTGCAATCATCTTTTGTCTTGCATGGGTGATCGATCTTCTTGATATGGATGTGCCCTTCGTCTCTCTTATTTTATTAATGATGACCTTCACGCATGATTTGATCTTCTCTCTTTACAATCGATGCAGTGAATCTTACTGACAAATTCGTCTCCATGGGAGTCTTCACGAATTTGAATGATCTTAGCCCATAATACTCATGGGAGCTAATTTGGGTCTGGGAACTAATTTGGAGATGTCTTTACTTAACATTTCAGAGTCCTTATTTTATTTGGAATGACTCTTTTACAACAGTTTCTGGCCACCTTGCATTCACTACTCTGGGATGCAAAATTCATCTTCTATTAACAAAGTAATCAATTAGAAACAAGGGAAATCACAAATCCCTATCCTAATCAGAATTTAACAAACAATACAATGGAATAACGCAATTAAGAAATAAGAATTATAAATCAAATCAATAAAAACTCCCTATTCCGTGACTGCGTAGAACTTCCATTGCTCTTCTCCTCTTTGTGGTATGATGGCTCTCAGATATTGCGCTGGTAACCTGCAAGTGACACAAAGATTCAAAGTTCGTGATTGTTGAAAATGGAGATTGGATGCTCAATTTATAGAAAATTGGATGAGATTGATTGAAAGGTGGAACAAAATGATCAAGAGGTGTGAACTCAGGCGAGCTCAAATGAAAATTGATAGTTGAATTGCTGATTGTAGGAGTGAAACTCAATAGATTGAATAGATTAATTGAGTCAACTGATTGAGAAAAAGCCGTCTGAGGGAAGAAAAAGAATGATTGGTGGAATTAAAGAAGATGACACAGAGAGCTTGATTTAGAAAAAGGTTTGAAAGATGGAAATAAAAGTTGGGGAGATAAATGATTTAATTAATTAATTTAGCATGTGCTTGCATTTAGATTTAGATTATTAATTTAATCTTTGCATGAGATATTATTCAAATAATTGAATTTATTAATTCAATTTAGTATTTGAATATATTTAGAAATTGACTTTGATTTTCAATTTGGTTTTTGAAATCATGCACATGTAATTGAATTTGGAAGAAATTAGAAGAATATGAAATTAAATGAAATTAGAATTTGGGGATTTAGAATTGAAGAATTAATTAGCTAATTAAATAATTTAAAGAAACTATTTAATTATTTAGAAATGGAATTTAATTAAATAATAAAGATAATTTAAATTAAAGGATTAAATCACAATTAATTAAATGATAAATATTTAATTAATATTTAGAAGAGGGTTGACTGATTAGATGATTAGAGATAGAAATTGAATAATTAGTAACTTATTTAAATAATAAAGATTATTTAAATTGGGGAATTAATTATAATCAATTAAATAATAAATATTCAATTAATATTTAGAAAATGATTAAAATGATTAAATAATGAAAGAATAAGAAATAGAAATTGAGAATTAATTTATTTAAATAATAAAGATTATTTAAATTGGAGAATTTACCATAATTAATTAAATAATAAATATTTAATTAACATTTAGAAAATGGTTAAAATGATTAAATGATGATAGAAATAGAAAATAGAATAATTAGTAAGATTATGAGGAAATATGAAATTAGAAGAAATAGATTAATTAAATTAATTAAATAATAAAGATTATTTAATCAATTAGAGGAATAATTAGTACATGATCAATGAGACATTTTTAGGTGTCTACATTTGCCCCTCTTGAGACAATGTCGAAACGACATTGTTTCAAAGAAAATGAAAAAAATTATGCCCCAGTATGCCTCGGTGATACTTAGAGTGTGATGCCCCCCTCGAGAGATTGTTTGTGCATTAAAGACATGAATGATCTCTCGAAAAAAAGAAGAATGTGAGATTAAAGATAGAATAATGGTTAGTTGATTAGAGATAGAGATAGGTGATGTGAAGATGGTATTGAGATAGAATATGAGAGAATGAACCTTAGAATGAAATAGATTGATGTTAGATGATAGAATATGATTTAGAAAGAGATGATGAAAAAAGAATCAGTAAACTAGCAATAAACATATGATATGATAATGAGAATGAAATTGAAAGAATCACGAACCTGTGTCACATATTTTATTGCGTCAATATATATTCATCACGGAGCCTTATTATTGAACAATGAAGCTTAGCACATTAGGGTATAAGGAACCAAGATGTAAAGATATCTCATTGTAGAAACAAACACGTAGCAGACAAGGAGCAAACAAAGAAAAAGATAATGCCCATCATGGCTTCTCTAGTCACTTGTGGACATCCTTGAGTAGCATAGGAACAATATCCGTCACCAAATGATAAAAGTTAAAGACTGACCGAGACAAAATTCAGTAGCTATACTGACCTTGTGCCTTCGTTGTCAGTTGTTTGATGTGATGGTTGATAATGTCTGATCTTAGAAAGTTGCGGACCCCGTTTAAGACTGACTTGTCTGATTTCGAGTGTATCCTCTTCTGTTTAAGACAAGATAATGATCACATGGATATGGATATGATACGATTGATAAGACAGTTTGATCAGTTGATTGCAGATGTTTGACTAGATAGTCGTATCCTTTGTTAACTTCGTGCGAAGTGTTTGCTGGATATCTGCTAGGATATTTGTTTCTCACAAGACATTTTATTTCAAGTTTTTTTGATTGATTGATTTTCGATTTTTAATTCTTTTCCAAGAGCTTTTTTTGATGTTTTTGGATTATGTAGATCGATATTTGAATGTTTTAGGTTGATTTTTTCAGGATCGTATTTGTATGTTTTTGGTATTTTTTCAAGATCGTATTTGAATGTTTTTGAATGTTTCTGGTCTTTCAATGTTGTTGGATTTTGTGGTTTTTGATTTTTGTGGATTTTGAGTTTTTCATTGTTTTTGGATATTTTTTTAGGACTTTATCTGATTTTTTGGATTTTTTCAGGACTTTATCTGATTTTTTGGATTTTTTCAGGACTTTATCTAATATTTTTGGATTTTTTCAGTTATGCCCCCAGTGTGCAGAGACCTGTATGACATGATGATCTGCAGAATGTATGTGGAGACAAATGAATTTTTGGCATGACCTATGTGAATGCAATATGAAAGATGAAGATGCATTTCCTATTCGAACAAGGTTGACTGTATTTGTTTGTGCATTTGTAATATACCAATTGAAACTGGAGGTGCAAAACATTTCATAGATAAGCGGTCAATCAATCTCTAAGGCCCTTCAGAACATTCATCTCAACACACTTAGTGACTAGGATTTACAAATGGAGACGCGGAAAACTTCCCCATTGGTGCTTGAAACTTTGATCTTCTTTTGCCCATGTGTGTGCAAAATGCGTTAATTCCCGCTCTTATGTTCACTAAAGATCCTTAGCATCCTATATGACTAGCTACATGATTTTTCTAACATCAAAAGCATCCCGAATAGAGCCTCGCTGCCAGCAAGCCTTGAGAGCTCCGACGAGGTTATAGACTGTAATTTCTCAAATATTGCTCCATTGCCAGTAGGCGTTCATAGCCCTGATGGAGCTACTTGCGTGTTCCCATAGTCAAGCTTTTTATCACATTTGTATACATGATATTTCAGTTATATATCATTGCTCTTTTGCCTTGAGATGTATATTTGGCATAGCTCTTTTTCTCTTTTTTTCTTTTCTTTTCTTGACTTGTAAATAATGAAACCTACTTGGGTGTGACAATTACAGCGGCGCTGAAGTAGAATTTTAGATTTTTCACTAGTCATATGATCAACTAGGTGTCTAGAATGAATTAGAGATTTTTTTAATGTGTGAGATATAGCAATTGATAGATTGTGGGTTAACAAGTCTCAAATAGTGAAATTGCTACCCAACCACAAGTAAAGCGTCGTCATAGAGTAATGTTGAGAATGAATGGCTTTAGGACCTCAAAGACTTCATGTCAGAATATCTAAGAAAGGAAATGGCCCTTGTTTTCCTTAGATGCAAACGAATGATAAACTCGAACATTTGCCTTGTTTTATTGATGCTTCTATATGAAAATGTGAAAAGTTTAAGAATGCGATGCATTTAAAAAATAAACTATAGGTGATGCAGTGTTTAAAATAAAATGAGATGCAATACGGAAAGTAAAACCTAAACTGACCCAGCCTTTAGGTATAATATTTGTGTAGGTAGTTCATTGGCCTTTGTTTGAAAAGTCGGATAAAGATGTCTTTTCCAATAGGATATAAGGACTCAACTAAGTGTATATGTTCAACATCTCCAATGTTGATTTCTTTAGTTTTTGAATTTTGTGGATCATCAGAGGGAAATCTAGCCTTGGAACCCATGAATTGAGCTATAGCGTTATCATTTTCAAAGCAATCCAACCGTGGTAGATTCTCTTGCCCCCGGTCTTTCAAGTGTAGGTGTATGAGACAAATTGGTTTCGAAGTTATGACATGAGCGGGTGTTATGCCTGTTTTTATTGATGCACTTGAAGAGGATGATGAAGTCAACCAAGTGTTGATCTCATTAACTGGTGTTATGATTGTGCTTGAACAAGATGATGAAACAATTGTTGACAAGTTGTTCTGTGTAGTATAATCTGGATTGGTGATTTCATTGATAAGGGGTTCATGAACAACTTGTGTAAAGGAATCATGAGAGAGACTAGGAGAAATGACAAGTTTGTTTGAGAGGGAATCTTGTGAAGAACGTGGAGGATTATGACATGGAGATGAAGGGATGGAGGGACCTTGATGAAGATATGGAGAAATAATGAGATCTTGTTTTGGACATGATGGTAAAGGTATGATTTGATCTTGGTTTGTAAAGGGATTATTAGGGAGGATGGAAGGGATGTTTTGATCTTGTTTAGGAGGTGGATGCTGGATGGGACTTGAAAGGACACTTTGTTCTTGAGATGGAAGGGTTTGATTATGAATGGAATAGAAAAGAGCGAGGGGATCATCATAAGATTCTTGGGCGGTGGGATCTTGATCAAAAATTGGGTAGGATGGAAGTGGTTGTTCTTGATCTTTATTTGTTTCAGGACTCATTTTTGGATCATCCTCTTGACACGGGGAAGGAGTTTGAAAATGCATGGGAGATTCTTGGAATTCTTCAACATTTTGGCCTGATGAAGAAGGATTTCGAATGAGATTCTCTGAATCATGACTTGTATTAGATTGGTTTTGTACGATGGATAACCCTTGGGAGGTTGTGTTATTAGATAGAGATGGCATGGATTGGTTTTGTGTGATTTCAGGGGATGATGAAATGGTGGATATATATGGTTGATTTGGGATTTGGTTGAAAGAGATTTGATTTTGGTTGAAAGGAGTATGATTTTGTGTGAAAGAGGTTTGATTTTGGTTGAAAAAGGTTTGATTTTGGTTGAATGAATTTTGATTTGGACTTTGGTTGAAATGGGTGTGATTTTGGTTGAACGAGGTTTGAAAGTTGGGTTGATATGAATTTTGATTTGGACCTTGGTTGAATGGGGTTTGATTTTGGTTGAACGAGGTTTGAATGTTGGGTTGATATGAATTTTTATTTGGAATTTGGTTGAATGGGGTTTGATTTTGGTTGAAAGGGGTACTTTGAATGTTGGGTTGATGTGATTGGTATGAATGATGTAGTGGGTTGAAAGAAAAAGAAGGTTTACATGACTCTAATGTTGGTTGAACTGAGGTAGGAACGGATTTGTTGAAGAATGAAGGTTGGCATGTTTGAATGGTTTCACAAGAATAAGAAGGTTGGTCTGATACTGATTCCCTTGTGGCCATCACTTCTCTCGTCATGTTTTCTAACCAGCCCCTATGGTTGTCAGGACTAGCCATGTTTGTCACTTGTTGCTGCAAAGTTTTGATTTGTTGAGCTAATATTTCTATGGATGGCGATGGAATAGGAATGGAAGGGATGAATCCTCGACCTTCCCTATGAAATTTATAATTAGAATCCATGATGTTTGCTTGTTTGGTTTGGACCTAGGATCACAACATGTAAGATATTTTCTCCATTTCTCTGAATGTGACAGTGTTTGATTGAACTTGACCAACTTGTTTGAGTTGAGGTTGAGTTTGACTGATCCTCTGATTGTGTTTTGGACGTTTGTGGTATGACTATCTAGGATGATTATGCAAATGATGATGAACTAAGACAAACGTATATGAGGTCTAGACAAGGACGTATATGAGGATGATAATGAGGACTATGCAAGGACGTAGGACGATAATGAGGACGTAAGTGAGACTATGCAAAAGATGTAGGACGATAATGAGGACGTGAGTGGGACTATGCAAAAGATGTAGGATGATAATGAGAACGTGATTGGAACTATGCAAAAGACTGTAAGGGACTGCCTACGATCACAAGTATGTAAGGACTTTTGAGAATCAGTTTCAAAATGGACTTTGTTTTCGGTAACTTCGTGTGTAGGACAATGTTTTGTAGTTTTCCAAATCTGAGAACAATTGCTGGTAAGTATTTATAGCTGACTGACTCAATTTTTATACAATCTCGGAAAATTCAGAGATACGTGGGATAGGGGCTAAAATAGCCCAAGGGACTGACTCAATACTGGTCTATCACAACGATACATAAAAAAGAACGGAATACAATCTTAGGCTGGATAGTGGACACCATTCAGTGAGACCCTTATGAACTACCGAGACAAAATGAACAGATAGAGAGTCTAGCAGCACTGGCTCCACTCCATGGCACACACTTCTCGGGCATGCCAGTCTCTCTTACCCCGAAGGTCTGAGGATCTTTTAGCCGAGGGATTCCTGTAACATAGTGTAAGGTACATGAAGGGTATCTATGGGGTATGATCCACACTCCCGGAACCACTGAATGTAGGATTTTTGGCAACTAAATTGGTTCTTAGTATTAGGTTTCGAGGGGTCTCGATCGAACGACGGATTCTCAGAGCAAGCCACTTAAGGCTTTAGTTGAGCTTATCGTTGCAAGGAAGGCCCCACATATGTCGAATTCACTTAACACTCTAGCCGCCTGACCAGTATATTTATATAGCGGCTCGAAAATCCCGCTCGAGAGTACGCTGGGAGAGATGATATCCCCAACGCATCCCGATTCGAAGTACCTCTGTGGGGTGATGAAATCTCCAGTCAAAGATACCCTTCACTACGTAGAATAAAAGGAAATTTGGATGTCGTTGTCACCTTCCTTCTTTCTCCCAAGAGACCGAGGGCGGGTAGAAAGTCAGTTAGTGCAACAGTAGGTCCACCCCAAACACAATAAAAAGTTCTTTACCTTAAGAAAATGAAAAAAGGATTTAATCTAATGCAGCCTGATTCACGTTCGTTTTATAGCCCAAATTTAGGTGTTAGATACGCATGTGCATGTTCATTTTAAAAACCAAATCCAAGTATGAAGGCATACATGTCAATTTTAACCATTTGTTGATTTTAAGCACCAAAAACCAAGTGTAAGATACATGCATGTCAATTTTAGCCCATGTTCATTTTAAGCACCAACAACGAAGTGTGAGATTATCCATGCATGTCAATTTTAGCCTTGTTCATTTTAAGCACCAACAACAAAGTGTGAGATTATCCATGCATGTCAATTTTAACTATTGTTGATTTTAAGCACTAAAAATGAAGTGTGAAGTGTGCATGCAAAAGTACTAATCTAATCCTCTCTGCGAATCCGCCACAGGCTATAAACAGAAGATTAGTAGTAAAAAACAAACTAACAGAAAACAAAAACTCAAAAACTTTGACATAGGCTAATGCATTTTCCTACCTGCGCGAATGCCTGATACTTACAGACCGAATGCGTGAACCTGGCAGAACGAATGTGTAATTCTGACAAAGAGAATGCGTGAAACTAACAAAGTGAATGCGTAAAAATGACAGTGTGAATGCGTGACAAATAAATAGACAATTAATGAACCCTATCAAAAGCATAAACTTTTACCAGAAACCTACAAAACTAAAAAATATGAATGCGTAATTATGTGTGGGCGAATGCGTAATGATGTCTGGGTGAATGCGTGACACTTAGCAAAATGCATAAATATGAGGTCAATTGCGTGAAAATATTAGTGAATGCGTGACTCAAACCAGAAAATTAAAAATTATGAATGCCTATTGGTGTCTACATGAATGCATAAGTATGTCTATGCGATTGCGTGATTCTGTAAACGCGATTGTGTGATTATGAGATCCGCTTTGAAATCCGTGCAAACCCTGCAAAAAATGAAAAAATCCATACGACCTACAAAAATCACACAGAAAACAGAGAAGGTTAATTAGCTGCTGTTCACGTCGGGTTCACCAAAATGTGGGATGCAAAATTCATCTTCTATTAACAAAGTAATCAATTAGAAATAAGGGAAATCACGAATCCCTATCCTAATCAGAATTTAACAAACAATACAATGGAATAACGCAATTAAGAAATAAGAATTATAAATCAAATCAATAAAAACTCCCTATTTCGTGACTGCGTAGAACTTCCATTTCTCTTCTCCTCTTCGTGGTATGATGGCTCTTAGATATTGCACTGGTAACCTGCAAGTGACACAAAGATTCAAAGTTCGTGATTGTTGAAAATGGAGATTGGATGCTCAATTTATAGAAAATTGGATGAGATTGACTGAAAAGTGGAACAAAATGATCAAGAGGTGTGAACTCAGGTGAGCTCAAATGAAAATTGATAGTTGAATTGCTGATTGTAGGAGTGAAACTCAATAGATTGAATAGATTAGTTGAGTCAACTGATTGAGAAAAAGCTGACTGAGGGAAGAAAAAGAATGATTGGTGGAAATAAAGAAGATGACACAGAGAGCTTAATTTAGAAAAAGCTAACTGAAAGATGGAAATAGAAGTTGGAGAGATAAATGATTTAATTAATTAATTTAGCATGTGCTTGCATTTAGATTTAGATTATTATTTAATCTTTGCATGAGATATTATTCAAATAATTGAATTTATTAATTCAATTTAGTATTTGAATATATTTAGAACTTGACTTTGATTTTCAATTTGGTTTTTGAAATCATGCACATGTAATTGATTTTGGAAGAAATTAGAAGAATATGAAATTAAATGAAATTAGAATTTGGGGATTTGGAATTGACGAATTAATTAGCTAATTAAATAATTTAAAGAAACTATTTAATTATATAGAAATGGAATTTAATTAAATAATAAAGATAATTTAAATTAAAGGATTAAATCACAATTAATTAAATGATAAATATTTAATTAATATTTAGAAGAGGGTTGAGTGATTAGATGATTAGAGATAGAAATTGAATAATTAGTAACTTATTTAAATAATAAAGATTATTTAAATTGGGGAATTAATCATAATTAATTAAATAATAAATATTCAATTAATATTTAGAAAATGATTAAAATGATTAAATGATGAAAGAATAAGAAATAGAAATTGAGAATTAATTTATTTAAATAATAAAGATTATTTAAATTGGGGAATTAACCATAATTAATTAAATAATAAATATTTAATTAACATTTAGAAAATGGTTAAAATGATTAAATGATGATAGAAATAGAAAATAGAATAATTAGTAAGATTACGAGGAAATATGAAATTAGAAGAAATAGATTAATTAAATTAATTAAATAATAAAGATTATTTAATCAATTAGAGGAATAATTATTACATGATCAATGAGACATTTTTAGGTGTCTACAACTACCATTGCCCTCGAAAGAGAAGAGAGACTTGTAAAACAAGAAGAACCGATTCCTGACTTCCTGCTGGTCATTCATGTAAACACCATCAGCCCAAACACAGCCAACTTTTTCTCCAATGTTGCTTTGTTTAATGTACCTAAAGGAAAAACTAGAGCCTTTATCACCATTGTTAAGCCAATTCAGCTTAGATCCAATCTTTAGACCTTGAGTCGTCTTAGTTTGAATAACTTTGAGATCATGCTTTACAAATATCATTTCATCATTCAATCCTTCATTAAAAGGGTCTGCTTGTAGGGAATTTTCCAAGGAACAAAGTCTGTTATGGAGTTCATCTTCTTCTCTTCTCCCATCAATGGTTCTTTTTTTCCCAATAGTTTGGAAGAAGACAGTCCAGCTGCTGACATTTATGTTCCATCTGTCAATAGCAGAATAGTTCCTCAACAAGATTCTATTAATCTCTCTAAGTGTAAAAATGGCATCATTACAGTCCTCAAGATTAAGAAAGGAAGTGTTAAGCATGGAGTTGTTATTTTTCTTAACTATTTCAGGCCCATCATTACACAGCTGAATTCTGACTTCAATAGGGTGATGATCAAGCCTACAATAGATTCTCTTTGAACCTTTTTGGGAGCTTGTTGATGTGTCTTTTGTACACGACCAAATATAGAATAAAATACCTAAAGGTACCTTATCCTCTCTTGAATAAAGCTTCCCCGAATGCTGAAGATCTTGCAGAAGGATCAATCGGAGTAGCTCCAAGGTTTTGATTGTAGGTTCTCTACGCGTGGATAAGCTCTTGCGGTATGATGTGATTTTTGCTGGAATCACAAGGGGACTTACGTTGATGACCTGAGCGTCTGATTTACTTTGGATATCACTGGAACGTGAGGATCTAATTCTAACACTAAGAATGTAGGAGCAATGGATGACCTTTGATGAAACTCTAACTAAGTCTTGCTTTGACATGCTATGATCATCTCCACAAGGTTTGTGTGATCTTCTAAGGTTAGCTTTATGATGTTCAGATCACTGCTACGAGCATAGACACCGTCAAGTTGATGCATATCGATGAAGAAGTGATAATTGAAGTTAAGCTTAAATTGAATGATTCCAGTTGACTAGGCAAGGCAAGTTTGCAATCAACAAACCGCTAGTGTAGTATGGATATACAAATTTCATCATTGATCATACAAATTCCTTCCATTCATTTAATAACATGAAATTTAATTTGAGAAGTATAGAGACCATGCAAATTGTAGAATTGACACATAGAATTCACCATTCCTTCAATGAAGTTTACATGTCTTTTGCAACAATCTCTTGACAACAATCTTTGCCTTCTCATTCTACTCTACTCTAAAATGCTATCTACTATTGAGCTACTAATTATTGACTATCTCTCTTTTGCTAACTCCTAACTATTCTTTGACTATTAACTATTACAAATGAGGAGCCAAGGCTTTATATAGAGAGCCCTTTACAAATTGACAGCTCTGATTGACTTAGAATCAATGGCTAGGATTACAAGATAGAAACCCTAATTAGGGTTTGTTATAACAAACTTCATTAGCCAATGAGAAAATTACATTTAATTTTGAGAACCAATAGGAAGCAGGGGTAGGTGCATCGAAGTTTGTGCCTTCCCAGATGAGTCAGGTACATTGAATCTAGACATTTTGAGGTGGAACAATCCGACTGGAGGAAGTGACTGGGATGCCACCTTGTTTGACGTTTGTGTCTTGGTTGATCTCTTTTTTGTCTTTTGACGCGATGAATGATGTACCTCCTTGACTCCCATATGCTTGATGAGGCTTCCTCATTGTCAAGTGTTCTTTCTCTAGTAGCATACCTCGCCTTGAAGTGTCATTCTTCTCTGTAATCATGTGGTTTCTTCATGTGGTAGAATGAGGTCTTGAGGCTAGCTTGCAACTCCTCGAACACTTGAAGTCTTCCAACGCTTCAAAACACCTTGAGTCCTCCTTTATGCATTTGGGACGTCCTTGATGGTGATGGGCTTAGAATAGGTTGTCCTTGTCCTGGCTTGATTTTCTTCCACTTGCAAAACAAACCAAAAGATGATTAAGTACTTATGATATATTTATCTCACATAGCATTTTCTACCTTAAATCAGCTACAAAAAGGCATTAGAATGAAATTTGCTCAAGATCCTCCCTAGGGACAATCCCTATAAGAATTTCGCTCTGGACCCTTTGGAAGGGTCAGGAGCAAAATTTGCATTTTAGCTCAAATTTTATCATCTCCCTGCCATGAACTTCTCTTGACCTTTGAATCACTTTCTCCTAAAGACAT
This sequence comes from Cryptomeria japonica, assembly GCF_030272615.1. Classification (NCBI taxonomy): domain Eukaryota; kingdom Viridiplantae; phylum Streptophyta; class Pinopsida; order Cupressales; family Cupressaceae; genus Cryptomeria; species Cryptomeria japonica. Next base: position 628,248,777 of record NC_081411.1, read on the forward strand.
CATTGATTTGACCTCCAAAAGACCAAAAAAGAGGATTTCGCTTTGGACCTATAAGGTATTTCGCTTTGGATCCTTTGGAAGGGTCAGGAGCGAAATTCATATTTTAGGACAAAATCTTCACATTTTGTGACCACAACTTGCTCAAATGCCTGTCTAAGGATGCCTTTAATCTCAATCAACACTTAGGTTTGATGCAAAATTGGAGCAAAGTAGAGGTTTTAAGAATTTCGCTCTGGACCCTTTGGAAGGGTCAGGAGCGAAATTCACATTCTAGGACAAATTCTATCATTTCTCTACTCCAAAATGCCTTCCAAGGCAAGCATACACTAGTCTTCTCTCCACCAAGGCCTGGGAATCCATCTCTTAATCTCAATCATGGGCAAATTAGGTGATTTTGGGAATTTCGCTTTGGACCCTTTGGAAGGGTCAGGAGCAAAATGTTTGATTTGCTTGTTTTCCTTCACCTAGTTTCATTCTTCATACCTTACTTTCCTTTGACTCTCCCTTTTGGATCCCCCTTTCACGAAGACAACACTTGTTTGACCTCAAAAAGGCTTGAAAGGAGAATTTTGCTAAAAACCATGGCCAAGGACAGGACCTATAGAGAATTTCGCTCTAGACCCTTTGGAAGGGTCAGGAACGAAATTCAAGTTTTAGCTCAATTCCTTCACATTTGGTGGTCACAAGCTATTCAAAGGCACGCCTAGAGGTATCTCCAATCTAAATTCACCCTGATCCACACTTAGCTTGACACAAAATTGGGAGAAAAAGGAGATTTTGGGAATTTCGCTCTGGACCCTTTGGAAGGGGTCGAGAGCGAAATTCATGCCTTGAGCTCATTTCTTCATTTTTTTCAACTCCAAACTACCTCAAAAGGAAAGGACACATCACTTCACTTCCATCCACACCATAAAAACCAAGGATTTGACCTCCTCCAAGGGGAAAATATGTGTTCTTAAGAATTTCGCTCTGGACCCTTTGGAAGGGTTAGGGGCAAAATTCTTGATTTAGGACAAAATCCTTCACTCCTTCACTTCTAATCACTTCCTAAGGCAAAAAACATGTCAATCCACTTCCAAATATGCCCAAGGAACTAAGATGTTGGTCCAAACAAGGAAGAAAATGAGGTTTATGGAGAATTTCGTTCTGGACCCTTTGGAAGGGTCAGGAGCGAAATTCCCAATCTTGGACAAAATCCTCACTTTTCAATGCTTTCATTCACTTCCTAAGGCAAGAACATGTCCATTTACCCCCACTATGTCCAAGGAACAAGGCTTTTAGTCTAAACAAGGAAGAAAATGAGGTTTATGGAGAATTTCGCTCTGGTGGAAGGGTCAGGAGCGAAATTTCCATTCTAGGTTGATTTTCACCATTTCATCACCTCAAACCTTCTTTCGAAGGCTAGAACACCTCAAGGTCACTCCAACCATGCCTTAGAAGTCCAAAAGTTGGCCATGACAAGGAAGAAAATGAAGGTTATGTGAATTTTGCTCTAGACCCTTCAGAACAGTCAGGAGCGAAATTCTTAGTTGGGCTCATTTCTCACCCTTTTCCTCCTTTCTTTGGCTTGGATATAACTTCTTAGGCCCCCTTCCATCATGATCAAGTGAATTTGCTCCTCAATTTGGCATCTAGTTCAAGATTTTGTGAAGAAATAGGGTCTTATATGAATTTCACTCTGGACCCTTTGGAAGGGTCAAGAGCGAAATTTGCATTTTGGGTTGATTTCTGATTCCATTTCCCAACTTTCTTCATTTAAACAAGTGAATTGCCTTCAATAATATCTGAGACATGGATTAGCTCATGGCTTTGGGCAATGTAGAGTGTCTTATAGAGGAATTCGCTCTGGACCCTTTGGAAGGGTCAGGAGCGAAATTCCTATTCTTGGCTCAATTCACCTTCAAACTGACTTGACTTTTCCTAAGACTTGATCCTAGATCCATTTCCTTCCATATCCTTGCAAATTTGCTCAACCATTCAATGATTTAGGTGAAGAATTTAGGTTCTTTGTGAAATTTCACTCTGGACCCTTTGGAAGGGTCAGGAGCAAAATTTGACATTTTAGCCTCTCCGTCAGGATTCATATATGGAATATAACATTCAAGTATAAGTGACATCACTTATACTTTAAGTTATATTCCAAAGATACTGTCAGGATGTTTGAGAGTGGCATCGGACCTCCAAGAGTTATAATGCAAAATCTAGTTTTTGGAGGATTCTTCAATTTTCCAGACTTAGTCAAATTTCAGGATCAGGATGACATTCTAGACTTAGCCAAATTTTAGGACATTTGAGGATCAGGATGACATTCTAGACTTCTCAAGGCGAATTTGCTCTGTCCTTGATGTAAGGGATGGGACCTAGGAGGACATTATGCATTCAACCAAGGTTTGATTTAGCAACTTGAAGTGCGACCAGATAGTACACAAAAAACACCCTAGGAATGATCTAAATTACCCCTAATCACTCAATTGACTTGGCCTCTTGAGGAGATCCACCTGACTCAAGCAGAGCCTGCTACCCTAATGAGCCCCCTGGTGACCCTTCAAATGCAAAAGGTCAATAGACAAGAACCTAAAAGACCTAAAAAACAAACCCTAGAAAGCAAAAGGTAGGGGTCCCCATTTGCAATGGGGCGATGTGTGAATACGTCACAACATCTAGCGCCACCTTGAATAAATGTTACTGAACATTTCAGAGATAAGGACCCAATCGACACTTAGAACCTTCGGAAAATTCAACCCAACTTATCAAGAGATTAGAAAATGTACTCAAAGTGGAAGGACAATCTTTAACCAGATCAAGACACTTAGTCTTTGATTACCCATGTGTGTGCAAGTGTATTCATTCCCCTCGACAAGACAACTATGACCTTCAGGTTCCCCTGTGATTGGCTACGTAGTGTATCTAAACTTCATAAGCATCCTGGATAGAGCCTCTCTGCCATTCAGACGTCTATAGTCCCGACGAGGTTATTGCCGCAATCTCATGAACATTGCTCCATTGCCAGCCGGGCGTCCATAGCCCCGATGGAGTTAGTCGCATATTCCCATTAGCCAATTTTTGATATTTCATATCATTTCATTTTTTTTTTCATTCTCATTTTTTCTTTTTGATATTGCCTTTTCATTCCATGAATCCCTTTAGCTTGTAAGCAGTGAAGCTTACCAGGGCTTGAAGATTGCGGTGGCGTTGAAGCAAGATTTTAGATTTTTCACTAATCACAGCTTTGCCTGAAAACCATAATGACTCGGAGTTTATTAATGTGTAAAGATATAGTAATCAAAAGATGTCGGCATCAAGACACAAAAAATGATTCCCTTCCAAGTCAAATACAGGTCATTATGCATTATGCATTCAACCAAGGTTTGATTTAGCAACTTGAAGTGCGACCAGATAGTACACAAAAAACACCCTAGGAATGATCTAAATTACCCCTAATCACTCAATTGACCTGACCTCTTGAGGAGATCCACCTGACTCAAGCAGAGCCTGCTACCCTAATGAGCCCCCTGGCGACCCTCCAAATGCAAAAGGTCAATAGACAAGAACCTAAAAGACCTAAAAAGAAAACCCTAGAAAGCAAAAGGTAGGGGTCCCCATTTGCAATGGGGCGATGTGTGAATACGTCACAACAAAGCTGCACCAAGTAAACCATATGTCCTTGTTATCTTTCTTTAATCCTTCCAATAGGTCAAAAAGATTTAGCTTATCCTTCATCTTAAACCAAAAATACTTCTCATTACCTTTCTACCCCATATCATGCCACCAACATATTTTCATTAATTTCTCTTATATTAAAATCCCTTCCAACAATCCAAGGGATGTTAGGAATGTTATAGAGCCATTTCCATAGTTCAATTCTTCCACTATAATGATTGGGAGCATATATTGAGCAAATACCAACTTTTTTGCTATCAATCTCAAGAATAATCCATAGAGCTCTATTGCAAGGAGAAACCCCATGCTCAGTAACAAACTGGGACCATTTATTATTCAGTAAGACAATAGTGCCTCCTCTACCCTTGTCATGATTAGTGTAGAATTGGATTGAATATTTCCAAATATACTTTAAGCTGGTATCAAGGATGAAGCCCACTGCTTTCACCTCATGAAGGAGAAGCATATCAATATTTCCAAACTCTCTTAAGACTCTTTTGATAATGTATTTCCTGTTAGGGGACTCAAGTACCCTAACATTCCAACCAATGTAGTTCAAGGTCATCATCATTTAGGGTTTGTTCCCACCTTTGGAGTTGCTGAATTTCTCAAAACATTTAGGCATTCTATCTTACCTTTTTTTCTTTCTAGTTTTGGGTTCACTTTCCCCTTTGTTGATGTGTTTTCTAGACACCTCAAACACATAATGAAATACCAAAGGTATTCTATCCTCTCTTGATCAAAATCTTCCTGGATGCTAAATTGAACGATCAACCAAGATGACTCCAAGGTTTCTATAGTCAGGTCTTGACGTGTAGATAGCTCAATTGTTTGATGTATTTGTTGTTCCTCTAAGGGGACTTACGTTGATACTTGAATGATGAATGTTTGGATGTTGCTAGAACTTAGATTCTATTTATCATTCTAACTACTTGCTTGGAAAATAAAGAGCAAAAGAGATAGGTTTCAAAAAAACTATGCTACTCCTAAGAATGTAGGAACGATGGACAATCTTTGGTGAAACTCAACTAAGCCTTGCTTTGACATGCTAAACAACAACTCCACAAAGATTTGTGCAATCTTCTAAGGAAAGCAAAATGATGTTCAAATCACTATCAACAACAAGGATACCATCAAGGCAATGCATATCAAAGTGTGAATAGCAATTGCAGTTAAGCTCATTGAAGGATTCCAGTTGACCACACAAGGCAAACTTACAATCAGCAAATTGCTAGTGGTATGGATATATGACTTTCACCACTGATCATGCACAAAGTTCTTTCATTCATCTAAACAACATGAAAATGAATGAGAAGTGGAGATATGCAACTTGTTGAAACAACACATTAAATCCACCATAGCTTCAACGAAATCATTTGCTCTTTACAACAAAGTCTTGGCAACAATCTTTACCTTCTCCTGATCTAATTTCTATTCTAATTGCTAACTATTGATTACTATCTATGAACTATTATCTACTACTCTATTATTACTCTACTCTTGTTGTCTTAACTACTCCTATGTTAACCTTTACAAATGAGAAAACTGAGCCTTATATAGATAGCTCTTTACAATGAATGGCTTAGATTGATTCACAAATCAATGGCCAAGATTACAAGATGAAAACCCTAATTAGGGTTTGTTACAACAACTCCCTTTCGACCAATGAGAAAATTACATTTGATTTGACATGTGTTCCATATTGAATGTGAACCAATGAAATATGAGGTTAGGTATCTCAAAGTTTGTGCCTCTTTTGAATGAGTCAGGTACATTGCATTTGGACATGCTGACGTGGAGCCTTCGGATTGGGTGAGTTGCTGACTAGGATGGCACCTCAGTTTGCTTGTAGACTTGATACGTCATCATGACGAAGTGTTGAGCAATATCTTTTGATACTTAACATTATTCAACTTGCTCAATGGGATGATGATGTGAAGCATCATTATGATCTACCAAACTTTGATTAACTCTTTTGAAACTATTTCCTTCCTTGATCATGTTTGATGTAGATTATGTGATGACCTTGGTTGGTCTTCCCTTATTCATGATTCTATCTTGATGAATGATACACCCGGTTGGATTTAACTACTCAATGTACTGACTACGATTCTTGGATTTCCGAAGGGAATTCAAGATTGTAAAACATTCTTTCATCATCTAAGTTATCTTTCATTCATGCGCCAAGGTCTTGACTCCTATGTCGAGATGATGTCTTGATCAAGTAGAGACCTTGATGATGTAAGTTAGATGTGAGGCAGGCTTTGAATAGATCCTTTCAAGTTGTAATCCTAGCCTTGAATGTCCTCTTGTTGTAGAACTTAAGTCCTTCATACTGATGTTGTTTGCCTCCATCTTGACCTTTGATGTTGATTTTTGATAACTTGAAGTCCTAATAATAGGGATGATATGATGAACCCTTGAATGTGATGAATTCCTCAAAATGCTGATTTGCCTTGATATGATTGTATGATCTTTCGACTTTCCTTTATACTTTGGGGTCTTGACTTCTTCGTGTCGCCATGATATGATGAAAGTTTTGAAACTCTTGAGTACAACATTGTTTCTCCCTTGCTTGTTTAAGTGTAATCTCCTTTTTAGTTATTGAAATCTTGACTTCTTTATGCTGTATCAGACCTGCAAGAACAAGGAAAATTCCATAAAGAATAATGACAAATGAAAAGCAATACTTGAAAACCTATATATATATATATAAACAGCCCTTGTTCAATGATTACTAATCCTCGAAGAGACTATCTTGGGTCTGATTTTGATGCCTTGAAGGTCAAATTTTATTGATCAAAGTCTGACTTTCAAATTTGATTTTGACTGATTTGATCAATTCTTAAGATCTGATTATTGTCACTTAGGTCTGGGTTTAACTTCTAGGTCTGACTCTGAGTTTAAGGACTGTGAATTAGGATCAATCCTCTAACCTGTAGTTCTGATTTGTGGATTAGGTTTGCATCTGTGATTTTGACTGGCTTCAAGGTCTTGTTTGCAAGTCGGTATTTCCATCTTCATTTGTACTATTACATGCTGGCGGCATTTTAACACTCATTTGCACAATCCAATCAGTATTAATCCTTTCATTTTCGTAATCATATCGGTGTTTTACCTCTCATTTGCAAAGTGATTTTGGTTTGATCAAATGTTGATTGCCTTGTTCCACCTAAGCAATTAGGTGCTTATGTGTAAGCAATTCGGTGCTTATGTGTTCATTTGCATAATCACCTTTGTGTTATCAACTTTTGATCATTTTATTGCGCCATGGCAAATCGGTTAAGGACCTTTCATTTTCCAAGATTTAATCTAGCTCAAGCGGTAATCTTGCTTCCATTTGCATAACCAAGGTCTTGATTGGCATTTATCTCACAATTCACTCTATTTTGCCTAGTCGGCATTAAGCCCTCTATTTGCATAAGCATAAGTGATCCATTTGCATATTCCATCAATTTGGCCTTAGACTCTTTATTCACATATAATTGACCTTGCTTGGGCGGTGTTTCATCTTTAATTTGCATGATCAATTCGGCTTTCATGGATTCATTTGTATGATGAACTTGGTCTTTGATCACCCCTTTGCACAATCGACATTATAGCCTTCATTTGATGTGGTGGCACTTTGGGTTTCATTTGCATACAATGATTTGATTGATCAAATTTGATTGCCTCACTTCACCAAAACAGATCGACCTTCAATGCCTCATTTGCATGAGTAGGTTGGATCAATCAACTTCTGGTCACTTAGTTGCCTTTTAGGTGAACCGGCCTTTAAGGCTTCATTCACATACCAAGTTTAATTGATCAAGCCTTGATCCCTTTGTTGTTCCTAGTCAAATTGATCTTTTGGGTTGGTTTGCATAAACAAAATTGATGAAAGCATGTCTTACCTTTGTTTGAACAAACACCTCTTATTGCCAAATCGACCCTTGAGGTTTCATTTGCACAAGGTTGGCAGTATAGGACTCTTTATTTGCATAGACAAACTTGCCTAAATCAAACTTAGGGTGGCAGCATTTGTAGGTTCATTTGTATAACAAGGTCTTTGAGAGCAAGCTCATAACAAGACCACCACTTAAGCAAAATCTTGCCTTAACCAAATTTTCGTCTCAAAACCCCAATGTGCCCAATGCTATGATACTTCACCATTTGTTTATCATTGTGAGCAACTTCGGTGACGATTTTCTCAATCTAACCTATGCCACTCTAAAACCCTAATTCTCACCATCTCAATCCCTAAGACTTTTTGCTTGCAAAGTGACAACTCTCTTGCCTCTTGACAATATTAGCAACTTTGATATCTCCTAGCAACCTGACCTTAACTACTCCAGAACCTTCTCCCGTCATAAGTAAAGGTCAACAATCAAGAAACTACCAAGAAAAACACTAAGCAAAGCGAAAAGTGGGGGTCCCCATTTGCAATGGGGCGATGTGTGAACATTTCAAAGACAAAGACCCCATCCATACTTAGAATTTCCGGAAAATTCAACCCAACCAATCAAGTAACTAGGAAGTGAACTCAAAATGGAAGAAGAATCTTGAATTGGACAAGGCACCTAGTCTTTGATTACCCACGTGTGTGCAAATGTATTCATTTCGACTCCTAAGAACATTGCGACTCATTGGATCCATCGTGACTAGCTACATGGTTTATCCATACTTCATAAGCATCTTGGATAGAGCCTCGCTCGTTGCTAGCCAGTGTCTATAGCCCTGACGAGGTTACTGCTGTAATCTCAGGAATATTGCTTCATTGCCGGCCGGGCACCCATAGCCTCGATGGAGTTACTAGCATGTTCCCAAAGACACATATTTTGGTATTTTATTTTCATTCATTTTTTCTTTTTCTTGATTTTTTCTTTTCTTTCTCATCTTTTTTGTCTTTTGATACCACTTTCTTTTCACATATTTCCACACTTTGCAATTTGGCTCGTAAGCAATGAAGGTCACTTGGGTTTGAGATTATAGTGGTGCTGAAGTAGGATTTTAGATTTTTCACTAGCCATGACTTCACCTAAGAAACCACAATGACTTGGAGCAATTATTTAATGTGTGAAATATAGTAATCGAAAGATGTTTGTATCGAGACACAATAAGTGATTTCCTTCCGAGTCAAGTAGAATCTCTAACCAAATGATAAAGTCGGAGAGGAACAACCCCGAATTCAAAAGCACTTCATAAATAGATATCTAGGAAATGAACCGAACATAAGATCCAAAATGTTGCTAGTATGTGGGAAACACAAACGTCTTTCTCACAACTGAAGGCTCCCACTTAGGACACCTAAACTAACCAAAGCAAACTAAAACTTAAAGCAAACAAACTAAGCTAAGGCAAACGAATAACTAAACTACTTGAGCTAGCAAAGGATCTTGAGTCAAATGATTCAAGGCAAATTAACTACTTGGCTCACTCAAAACCACTAAACTAAATCACCGGAAGGAAAACCTATTCTAAAGCTATATACAAGACCCCTAGACTTGACACGACTCAAAGAAGCTACCTATGTACATGACTATGCAAAATTTCTCAGGTTGTGCAACATCATGGCAAAGGTGGTAGTTCAAAGTTTTGCAAATTCGTTTTGTTTGCAAACTCGTTCTTAAATTCAGAGAAGTGAGCTCTTATAATGTATCCCTCAAACTTAGGCAAAACCTCAGTCAAAATGATCAATTGGGGTAATTCTTTAGGTCTGTGATCAATCCATATGCAAGTAGTTTTCCTAACTCCCCATAATCAAAATCATAACAACTTTCAAAACTAGGATTAAGGAAAGATACAACCTGACATGTTTCGGGCTCCAATAGAGATTCTTGCGTGCTCTCCATCTTCACATCATAAGAAGAGAAATCATCAGCTGCTTTAGGAGGTCGCCATTGGTGGTGTACCATTCCACGGGCATCGACAACATGTTGATTCATGCTTGCAAGCTCTTCTTGGAATAAACTGAGCTCTCCTTCGAATAGATGAACATTCTTTTCTTCCATGGTGATATAGTTTGTTCCATATATTGCATAAACCATGCATCCTTGTGAAATTCCATGAGCATATCTTCAAAAACGAGGGTCTCTTTGAGTAATTGATCTCCAAAAATTTCCTCTAGTGGTTGCTTAAATTCTGACATTGATGGAAACACCACCTCGAAGTGCCTTTGTCTCTCCTGACTTTATTTGTTCATCTTGAAGGATGCCTGAAAATTCATCTTTTCAAACAGCATGAAATTCTTCTTTTTGAACGGCATGGAATTCTTTGTTTGATTCTCCTTCTTGTGGTAAGGATGGATGCTCACCAATGATGTCATCATCTTGAATAGCATAACACTCAATTCGTTGTTCGAGTATTGAGGCATCAAGTAACTGTGTATCACGGTGATTCTCCAAGTCACATATGCTTTCCATTATGTCTTCTTTCTCAATCTCTTGATGATCTTCACAAGTGTCACCTTGACCATCAAGTTGAACCATACTACCAGCTGGCTACTCTTCCAATAATGCTTTGGGAGGTCAGAGTTGATGATGAATCAAGCCTCTTGCAGCAATTCGCTTGTCTTGGAACACTGTCAGCAATGACTCCTCTTGTATTTCCTCCATGAGATCTTCCAGTGCCTCCTCAAATAGCATGATGATGATGATATCTTTGAGCGCCCCTTCAAATTGTTCTTCATACTTGGGCTCACTTGTGATAACTTGCAATTCTTTGTTCAACATCTCAATATGATTGTTTTCTCCTTCAAGGCTGCTACTTGAAACTTTTTGCATTTCATTCTCAATGATCTCCTTTTGTAGCATGAATGAAAATTCCTCCTCCTATAATGGGCATGAATCACTTTTCTCACAAGTGAAGGCTTGATTAACACTTTGATAATCTCTTGCTACCACTTTTGTTTCAACCGGCTCACTTACACTATCTTCTTGTGATTCTTCTTCTTGGGATGAAATTGTAGCATACACCTCTTTAGGTGCAAGGCATGGAAAGTTATCCTCTGCAATACATTGTGTTGGTTGAAAATTTTGTCAACTGGGTAAGTTCACAAAATTGTGGTTTCAGACACAGGGTGTGAGATTGAATCTCTCCTAATTGTAAGGGAAGGCTCCCCCTTTTACTTATTACTCTCTCTATTTATAATACAAAATTAACTGTGAATTCTAGTCTAAACATGGGCAGTACATCATCCTATTCTCTCTTTAGAATAGATGTTATTCTTTCCTTTTTTGTCAGGAAAGAATTAACAATCATGAGCAGTAATAATTATTCTAATTTCTAAGCTACAAATAAACAACTTAGAGCATGTGAATGAACAATACAAATAAAGAAGCAAAGTTTCCGTGAAGGCTCAAAGTTCTCCGTTGCTTCTCTGGGACGAGAAAACAATTCTTAAGCTCAAAAATGTCTTACAAATCACTATTATCCTATCAACCTTTCTTTAATTAACTTCTGTAACCCTTTGTGTCAATTAAGATAATCAAAGTAAAGTACAAAGTCTTTATCTTGATATCTTATTACAACTTTTGATAATCTTTTCTTCAAAATAACAAGATGAAGCTCAAAGTCTTCAAGTTATTATCTCCTTCTACCAAGATGACAAAACGAAGCACAAAGTCTTTGAAATGCTATCTTATTACAATTCACTTAACTTTTCCTCAAAATAACAAGATGAAGCTCAAAGTCTTCAAAATGTTACCTTTTTGCTAATTACTAATTCAATTTAACAAGAGCTGAAATATGACACAAAGTCCACAATCAACACTTATTCTACTCTTTAACATCTTTCCACAACACCTTTACTTAATCAAAACAAGAATTTATAACAAGAATGACGTAAGAACACTCTCACCATAAACCACATTGTATCCAACACAAAGTCTGAATGCCAAAGCTTTCTTCTTATTTGATCAAATTTGCAAAACAACAATATGAACACAAAGTTTCAATTTTCTCTTCACTTCATCTGAGTTTTGTTGCATAAGATTAAAGATAGATAATTATAAGAAGCAACCTCATATATATAGGTGAGGTACGATGAGACAATCTCAGAAAATCTATGACTAAATCAAAGAAGAGTCCTATTTGACTTAGAACTTGTGCATACTCTAGATGTAAAAACTTAAGATACAAAATGACACTTGAGGTGTCAAAGTCTTATTACAAAAATGCATCTACAACTTCTAAAATGTGAAAACTACTAAGTGATGCTAGACGCTCCATTTTGGTCTTGTTTCATGAACTCCTCAAATTTCTGTAGAACTGCCTTCATCTGTTCTTCATCGGATCCTTTGTTATGGCTCGTAATGACTTTGACTCGAGTGATAGAATCTTCGAGGCTCACGTAGCATTTCTTTTGCTTTTTCAAAAGACAAGCTAAATCATCTAGATTGACTTGGATATCTATTAACTTGTCAATGGAAGATAATGAGAACACTTGTTTATCAACTTCTTCACCAACAAGCAAGCTGAATTCTTTGATAATGGCATCTTCATGAAGAGGCTTTTGGTTTTCATCAAGGAAGGTGCAAGGAAGTGCTGGTATCTTCTCGATGATGTCCTTCCCTGTACATTCCCTTTGGGCTTTTCTCATATCTTTGATAAGTACCTCCAGAGTGTTCCTTTGATGTTTTAGTACTTCCCTCTGTTCAATATACATGTTTCTTGAAGGAAGTACTCTATTGTCAACTAGAACATCTAATTGGAAATCTTCTAACTTCAACCATGAGTTAAAGTTCTTGACATATGTCTCCAATTCATTTGATAATAGATCCAAAGTTTTATCTATCATAGACTTTACATCCTCTAGATTATTTATCAAAACAACTGCAAAACTAATAAGATGAGTCCCTCGACTCAGCAACCTATCCATCCACTCACCAATTGATCTCCCATGTGAGTTGACTTGTCTAGCTTCTTTGATAATCTATTCGTCCACTGATGAGGTGACTGGCTCAATTACCTTTGACGACTTGGTTATTTTGATTAAGACATTAGTGAGCTGATCCACTTGTTTTTTCAATTTATCCTTTTTTACTTTTTCTTCATTATAACTTCTCACAAGATTGTCAAAAGGAGTTTGAGCATCTTCGACTGTTCCTTCACGTATCTTGTTGATAACATAATCTGTAGGCTGAACTTTATCCAAATCTATAGCCGGAGGAAGAATTTCCATTTCTACATACTTATTCTTTGCTTTATCTACTTTTATCTTGGATAAAGTCTTGGGCTTAATAGGAACCAATTGACTGAAATCAAAGTCATTTGGAGAGATGGCTTTCTTTTTTCTCTTGGGAGTGTTAGACACTAGCCAAGGTGGCAAAGGTGTATCATCATCCACTCTAGCGGTTAACACTTGTGATGCCAACTGGTGAGACTAAATGCTTGTGGTAACTATGGGTGGAGTGGAGGTAACAATGGCAGGTGGATTTTGAGCAACAAAAACCTTAGGAGGAAGCTGAGTTTTTGATATAAACTTATCAAAATCTTTCAACATGGAAGAAGTTACCTCAAACAGATTAGGAAGAAAAACACTTTCAATGTTATCATGAGGTGTTTCAATGGCGGACTCACTGGTAGTTGTGGAAGGAATGATATGGATCACAGGAGCCTGAGATAAATATGAGATAGTGGAACCAAAAGGAACAGTGTTAGAAACTAAAACTGAAGTAGCACCTGTAGTATCCCATGACGTAGGAGGAACACCTTCCTGTGTCTCTTGAGATTGGGAAGTACTTGGGATTTTTGGTAAAAATCCCTCCTTGTCAAATTCTTCTTCTTCTTGTTCACCTTCATTGCTCTTTTGCTCGATAATGTCTCCGTCATTTGAATATGGTTGCACTATAATATTTGAAAAGACCACCACAATATTTAAGCCAATTAGCCTCCTTCCAAGGATTACAAAATGCCCATTGATAGAACAAAGCCTCTGATTGAGTGCAAATTGATTTTATATTCTCAATTTGCAAGTGTGTGCATTTAGTGCAAATCGGACTTATAAGTTTGATTAGCACCTAAAACTTGGGAAAAATGCAAAGAAGTGCATATCGGACTTATAAGTCCGATTTGCATTTAAGGAAGACCAAAAAATCACAAAGGAGTGCATATGCACTTGGGGAAAGTCATAAATCAAAGGGAGTGCATATTGGGCTTACAACCCCGACATGCACTTGGGGAAGATCAATAAACATATAGGTGCATATCGGGGTTGCAACCTCTGTTGAGACATGGATCGGATAGGACTCGAACCTAGGACCTTCCATACGCTGCTGGAGTGCTCTACCACTGAGCTACTGACCCCTCTTGGACTTGTCCTTCGTCGGTTCGGGTGTGGCTTATTTCCAACACCAACACCCCCCCTTAAGCCACACCTCTTGTGTGCTTGGGGCTCCTAGCCTGGACCTGGCTTTGATACCATGTTGAGACATGGACCAGCTAGGACTCGAACCTAGGACCTTCAATACGCTGCTAGAGTGCTCTACCACTGAGCTACTGGCCCCTCTTGGACCAGTCCATTGTTGGTCCGGGTGTGGCTTATTTCCAACATAAGCCTCTGATTGAGTGCAAATTGATTTATATTCTCAATTTGCAAGTGTGCGCATTCAGTGCAAATTGGACTTATAAGTCCGATTAGCACCTAAAACTAGTGAAAAATGCAAAGAAGTGCATATCGGACTTATAAGTCCGATTTGCATTTAAGGAAGACCAAAAAATCACAAAGGAGTGCATATGCACTTGGGCAAAGTCATAAATCAAAAGGAGTGCATATCGGGCTTACAACCTGTTGTGACTTTTTCACACATCGCCCCATTGCAAATGGGGACCCATGTTTTTTGCTCGTTTTCGCTTTGCTTTTTAAGGTTTTGGTTTGAATCCAGTCGGTTTTGGGAGCTTTTTGAATTTCCTTTTCTAGAATGCAAATTTTGAATGAAATGAATTCGCCAGAATGGTCTATTTTCAATTGGAATTTTGAATGCAGAGCTTAAATTTGTCTAAGTGTTGAAGATGAAATGTGAATTTTTGTCCAATTGAATATTTTTGACCAAATTTTGACATTTTTTGATTTTTGATCCTAGGCATCTCTAATGATTTGTTTTCGCCTTGTGAAGTGTTAAATTGTGTAAAATCATGTTATTTTGGCCTGTAGGAGCAAAATCGCTCCTGTCCCTCAGTGAAGGACGGGAGCTCGTTTTCAAATATTTTATTATTCCTGCAGGGTCAAGATGAATTACGAATTGGAAGTGATGGAGAAAGGCGAGATCTTTCCATTGAATATAAATTGAAGATTTTCATGAACACAGAAATGCCTCCAGGGGAAAAATCGCTCCTGTCCCTCAGTGAAGGACCGGAGCTACAAATCCAATTTTGCTTTGTCCTTGCAGGATTTTAACGTCTTGACGATGTGAAAAGGTCCAAAGAGGTATATTTTATCAAATGAATATAACTTGAAGTGCTGTCGGGGAGATCAACAGGGTAGCAAGTCTGGCTTGAGTGAAGTCCTGATCCTGAAATTTGGCTAAGTCTGGAATGCCCTGATCCTGAAATTTGACTAAGTCTGGAAACTGAAAAAAACCTCCAAAAACTAGATTTTGCAATATAACTCCTGGAGGTCTGAAACCACTCTCAAACATCCTGAAAGTATATATGGAATATAACTTAAAGTATAAGAAAGAAGAAACATAGAAGGAAATGTCACTTATACTTCAATGTTATATTCCATCAAATTTATCCTGATAGAGAGTGCGAAAAGTCAAATTTCGCTCGTGTCCTTCTCCAAGGGTCCAGAGCGAAAAGCGCTCCTGTCCCTCTCCAAGGGACCAAGGCGAATCGCTCGTGTCCCTCACCAAGGGACCAGAGCGAAAATGCTTAGTTGAGCCATTCCTGACCTTGTTCCGACAAAATCAAGACAATGCAAAGATAGCCTAGGTCAGGGACGTCCTTTGGAAGGCAATGAACGAAAAACGAAGATCAAAAACTTGCCAATTTCAGCCAGGACATAAGGATCGCTCCTGTCCCTCTTCAAGGGACCAGGGCGATATCACCACAAAAGGACATTCAATCGCAAGGATAAGTCAATCAAGTTCGAAGATCCCAAGGAAAATGGCAAATTCAACGTAGAAATGAAGACCTTGGACGTAAAATATGCAAGGATCATGACCAAGGTAATGGATCGCTCCTGTCCCTCAGTCAGGGACCAGGGCGATGAGGTACGTATCCTTCATCTTCAAAATTTGGCGCTAAACAAACATTTGTGAATTTATTTAAATGCTAGAAAATTCGATAAGATTGAAAATTTAATTAAAAATAGCATTTAAATATTAATTAATTATTTTTTTGCCTTGTAAAAAAATCGAAGTTTATTAATTTAAAAAAACGATGGCAAATTAATTAAATATTATAGAGCGCTTGGTATTTTATTGTTTTATGAAGGTCGGCCTTGTTATTTATTAAAAATCATTTAAATTGCCTTATTTTTTTTACCAAGTCGGCCTTAAGGTAATTGTGATGGTAAGCGCTTATAAAGGGAAGTTGAAAACCTCATTTTCACATCATCATTTATCATCTCTCATATGCGACTTGGAGAAGGCAAAGGAGGAGCGAATTTCATATAAAGGGAGGGTGAAAGATTTCATTTTTACATCACCTTTTTATCATTCAAATGCGATCAAAGGGAGAAGTGCGAAGTTGTATTCAAAGGGGCGAATTTTATTTCAAAGCAAGGTGGTGCGAACTTGAAGTTTCCATTTGAGCGAAGTTGATAAGAGGAACGTTCTTTTGAAGATCACATCAAGACCATCTTATTTCAAATTTTGCCTAGGCAATTTTATTTATTTTGCATTTTAGAGTTAAGCTCTCAAAGAGGTATGGTGATATGGATTTATTGTTTTGATTTTGAACGTTGATCGTCATTGCCTTAATTTTGAATTTTGAAATTTTGAATTCCTAGCTCAAGAGTCGTTTTTAGGAAATGATTAATAAAGGACTTATCATTAAGTTTCCTAAAAATTTGCTCTCTAATTTATGTTATGTATTGCAAAATCGCGTTTCTAATTTTGAAATGTTGTGTAGGCATCAAATGGAGGTCTCTTCAAGGAAAATCAAGCCGGATCAAGGACGGTCTTCGCCAGGACGGTCTTCGCCAGGAAGATCAAGCCAAGACATGGGCGACCTCTTTCAATCCAACGTTCCAAGGCGAGGTACATCATCATCTTACACATCAAGGACAAAAGGAGTTAGAACAAGAGTTAATCAAAGATAGCCTCTCAACGACATCAAATTGAATATCTAGCAAGCTACAAGTGTCAGATGAGGTGGCATCCTAGTCATCGCTCCTCCAGTCAGTGTGGTCCACCTCAACATGTCCAGATTCAATGTACTTAACTCATGGAAGGTGGCACAAACTCCGATGTACCTACCCCGGCTATCCATTGGTCGATTTTTCTAAAAGGGACATGTGTCCAAGCAATACAATTTTATCATTGGTCAAACATTAAATGTTATGTAATGGTTGTAACAAACCCTAATTAGGGTTTTTCATTGTAAAATCTTGGCCATTGATCTTGAATTGATCTAAGCCATCAAATTGTATTGTGGGCACTATATAAGCCCAAACATTTCATTTGTAAAGGATGATTAGAGAGAGTTGTAAATAGTTGGAAGAGTTAGAATATAGTTGATAGAATAGCAATTAGAGTAGAATAGGAGGACAAGGCAAGAAATTGTTGCCATTGATTGTAAACAAACTCCATTTTCATTGAAGTAATGGTGAAATATGTCGTTTTTCTTGCAATTTGCATGGTTTCTTGTTGAGTCTTCAATCTTAGATGGTAGATGATTAAATGAATGGAGGGAATGTGATTGATTGATGGTGAAATTCGTATATCCATACTACTAGCAGTTTGTTGATTGCAGACTTGCCTTGCGTAGTCAACTGGAATCGTTCAGCCTAAGCTCAATTTCGATTTGTCGCCTCTTCATTGATATGCATCAACTTGGATGGTATCTATGCCTGTGGTGATGATTTGAACATCATAAAGCTTCCCATAGAAGATCGCACTAGTCTTGTGTAGATGTTCCATTGATGTCAAAACAAGATCTAGTTAGAGTTTTGTCAAAGATCAATCATTGCTCCTACATTCTTAGTATTAGGATTAGATTTTCTCTTCGCCCTTATCCTTTTTCCATTTTTTTAATCTAAGTTAGTAAGAGCCTGTGTCCAGCAAAGCAGATCGGAAGTTCAATGTAAGTCCCCTTGTGATTCCAGCAAATCACATCATACCACGGCGAGCTTATCCACATGTAGAGACCCTACCAAAAGGAACCTTGGAGTCATCCTAACTGATCCTTCATGCGAATCTTCAGCAGTTAGAGGCTTTATTCAAGAGAGGATAAGATACCCTTAGGTATTTTATTCTGTGTATGATGGTGTACAAAATACACGTCAACACAACCCCGACATGCACTTGGGGAAGATCAACCAACATATAGGTACATATTGGGGTTCTTCACAGAAGGACCCATAGAGAACCCAGGTACCCAGGAAGAACCCGAACCATACCATTACCTGAACAGTACTAGTACCAAGACTCGAGCTAAACTAGAAGAACCTGGTAACTTAGCTGATATGCATCTATGGGAAGAGCACTAAGGAAAAAAGTACAGTCTAAGGTGCTAGTCGGGTTTGTATCCCAAACTTGCACCTAGGAAAGTATCATGGTGCGAGCCGGGGATACAAACCCGACTAGCACCTACCAAACAATGAAAGGAAAAAACACAGAGAAAAGTGCTTGACGGGACTATGGCCCTGACATGCACCATAGAGCAAAGCTTCGGTGCATGGCAGAATCACGATCCCGCCATCCACCATTGGAAGGGCACTAAGAAAAAACTTGTGGTGTGGGTCGGGTGTAAACCCGACACACATCAAAGCTAGGGCTTTGGTGTGTGCTGGGTTTACAAACCTGGCTCACACAAAAAACGAGGGCATCAAATAAAATAAAATAACAACAAAGAAGCATGGCGGGATAATAATAATGATATACACCCAAATATATCTTGGGTGTATATCGAGATTATTATCCCGACCTCCACTGCAGAGAAAAGCAATAAAATCAAAGTTGAAACATGAAAGTAAAATGCGAAAGCGTGAGGGAAGAATCCATATCATGAGAAATACACTCTCGGCCTGAGCAAAATGAGCTTTAGCACCTTGTGAATTATTCCAAGCAACAATGAAAGAAAGAAATGACTCAAATAAAAAATAAAGGGTGAAGAAACCTGAATAAAATCAAACACTCATAAACTTTAATTGCGAATATGTGCTCCATTATAGTGTAATTCGGACTTGTAAGTCCGATTTGCACCATAAGGCCAAAAGAGGTGTAAGTCCGACTTCAAGTCCGAATTACGCTTTAGACAACCAAGTGCACTATCAGGTTTTAGGTTCGACTTCACACCAAAGAAGCCTAGGATGGTGTAAAATCGGGTTAAAATCCGATTTTGCACCAAAACATAAAAACTTATTTTAAGTTAAAATTTTGAATTTTAACTAACAAAACAAGATCTTAAAATTGAATACTAAGTATTCAAGGATCAATGAGGCAACAAAAATGCCTCGTAAACTAACTCTTAGAGAAATGAGGACGAATTTATCAAAAATTCGTAGGGGAGTATCTTGTTTTGACCTGAAACAAAAACAAGGATAACCTATTGATCATCAAGTTGATTTGTGTCATCGGTTTGCAACTAGCTTCGTTCATTGTTGGATGGTGTAGCCATGCCATGCTCATGTGTTCTTCTAAACTCATCAGCTGCAAGGTATGCATTCCAAGCTTTATCCAAGAGACATTCGTTCATTGATGGGATCAGCAATCAGAATTGGCATGTGATTTGATTGTTAATTTCTTTACATAAGGAACAAGTAAATTCAGATTGAGGTGCATTATGAATCCTACACCATAATGGTAGCAACGTGTTCTCTATGCATATTTCACCTTCAAGACCAAGCTGGTTTTCGATCATCCCTATGAACCTTGAAAGATGATCATTGCTCTCTGGGACACTGAAATTGCTTGATTCTGCCTCCAGCTTGGGGACATGCCAAAAAAAGATCTTCCCTTGTGCTGTTGATTCCATCCTTGATACGAATGTCAAGCAATGCATTTCATCATGTTCATTTGTTTCGTGGATTCTACACCGTCCTGGCATTGCGAACTTTGACAATTTGCGTGGGTAAAGTTATGCATTCAGTCTCCACCAAAGTTGAAAGTTATCAACTTGTTGCTCCTCTTGGCGATGTTGCAGCTCCATTGAGAAACCTTTCTTTTTTGAATTTTCTGATTTTTTGATTTTTTTGGCTTCGCTTTTTTTTTGGATTTTTTGAATAAGAGAGATCTAGCAAATCTCAAATCTGGCTTTAAAAGGCTCAAGTGGTTCCAGCTGCGTGAACTGCTTCTCTTCTTTTGCAAGTCCAATTGATAGTCCAGTGTTCTTTCTTTCCTTTGAATTCACCTGTTCAAGAGTTTGCATTCATGCATTTGTTGTCGTGCCAATTTTGTTGATGTATTTTCTAGACACCTCAAACACAAAATAAAATACCAAAAGTATTCTGTCCTCTCTTGTTTAAAATCTTCTTGGATGCTAAATTGAATGATCAACCAAGATGGTTCCAAGGTTTCTATAGTCATGTCTTGACGTGTAGATAGCTCAATTGGTTGATGTATTTGGCGTTCCTCCAAGGGAACTTACGTTGATACTTGAATGTTGAATGTTTGGATGTTGTTAGAACATAGATTCTAACTACTTTCTTGGAAAATAAAGAGCAAAAGAGACAGGGTTCAAGAAAACTACGCTACTCCTAAGAATGTAGGAACGATGGACAATCTTTGGTGAAACTCAGCCTTGCTTTGACATGCAAAGCAACAACTCCACAAAGCTTAGTGCAATCTTCTAAGGAAAGCAAAATGATGTTCAAATCACTATTAACAACAAGGATACCATCAAGGCAATGCATATCAAAGTGTGAATAGCAATTGAAGTTAAGCTCATTTAAGGATTCCAATTGACCACACAAAGGCAAACTTAGAATTAGCCAATTGCTAGTGGTATGGATATATGACTTTCACCATCATGCACAAAGTTCTTTCATTGTAGCAAAATCGGTTGGGGAAAAAATCGGCAAACCAAAAGTATAGGATTTTTTTGAAAAAATTGGAAATAAATCGGCAAAAAATCGGGAAAAAGTCGGATCTAAAAAAACATAAAAAATTGTAGAAAAAGAGAAAAACTATTTTTTTAAATAACTTAAGGGCATTTCCATAGTATAGAGATATACAGAGCAAATACAATAGAGTTTAACCCATGAATTGTAGAAAATAATTTTTGTTGTTTATATTCATATTGCTGATTACATAGGCAAATATTGAGTTGACTTTCTAAGAGGGTAGTGTTGTGACCTTTTCACACATCGCTCGATTGCAAATGGGGACCCCTTGTTTTTGCTTTTTAGGTTTTTGCCTTGGCGTCGTAATTGCTAATCACCAGTCTTTTTACAATGAGGAGTTAGAGTTTTTGAGAACTCATCCAGGTCAAATAGGGAAATCATGCCCAGAACAGTGTTTGGACACCATCAAAGCACTCAGAAGAACTGAAGGACGAAAAACGCAATTGCTTAGGGTCAATTCTGACACCTTCCTATTTTTGTGGGATTTTGCTTTTTTGCTTTCTTGCTTTTTTGTTTTTTGGCACTATGGGACCAATCCGGGAAGCAACTTTTTTGGCCTGCTTTTTGCCTTATTCAACTTTTTCGAAAGTTGACCTAGGATTGGGTCCTTCGGGTCATGGCAACAACATTCCTATCTTCAAAATCAAAATTTTGTGTCTTCAAGTACAAAAAGCAAGGGAAAACCTCCAGGCAAGGTATTGTTCCAGATGTTCCAAACAAACATAAATTCATCCAAGTATTCATGTATCAGGCCAGTTCAAAGTGTGCCATCATTGGATTTAGCAAGGTTCGAGAAATATCCAACCTATCATCAAGTCCGCCATGCCATGAAGTCAAGATGGCTATCCAATCATCAAGTCCGCTTTGGAAGGAATGGAGAGGAGATGGCAAGGGATATGCATAGTCCGCTATGCTTTGGCATGCAAAAGAAAACTCCGCCCTAGCACATGCACAATGACTTGTCAATTATGAAGTCCGCCAAGAAGAAATCAAGGCGAGCATGGTATGAAGATGGCACAAGAAAGCTGAAATCCGCCATGGCATGTTGAGCTCAAAGTCCGCCCAAGGTAGGGAATGGCACGAGGTTAACAAAGTCTGCCCAACTATGTAAGAAAGTGGCAAGACATCTACAAAGTCTGCCCTAAGCTTGCAAAGCAATGATAAAGTCCACCAAGGAAAAAATCAAGGGAAATGGCATAAGCATCTCAAAGTCTGCCATGCACATTGTTCAAGCAGCTGCTAGGTCTGCCTAGCAGCAAAGAAGGTCAAAACATGGCCAAATAAAGGCCAACTCTGCCCAAAGTTAAATTGAAAATGTCCAACAACACATGAATTTTGCCCAGCTAGTAAAGGAAGTGGCATGAAGTTGCTAAACTTCGCCCAAGCATGGCCTGCCGATGCTAAAGTTTGCCCAGCACTTGGTTGAAATGTCTTGACAAGCATGAAGTCTGCCCAAGTGTAAAGTCTGCCCAACACATGAGAGGGTTAAAAATGGCATGTGCCAAGGAGAAGTAAGTTGTCTTGAAAACTATGAACTCCGCCAAGGCTAAAATGAAATATCCTAGCACATCAACAAGTTCGCCAAGGAGAAGCATGGCATAGGAAAAGTAAAGTCTGCTCAAGAAAAGCACAATTTGGCCTATCATGTGATCAAGTTTGCCTTGACACTTGAGAAAAATGCCATAACACTTGGCAAAGTCTGCCATAAGTGAAGGTTTGGTCAAGTTTGGAAAGTCGGAAAAGTTTAGGAGAGAATTTCAAAAATTCATCCAACACTTAGAATTATGTTTCAAAGATTTATTCAACACTTGAAATTTTTTGAACACACATGAATTTCTAAAGACTCTTTGCCAACACATTCACCTACCCAAGGAAAGGAATTTCCAAAGTCCAACCCCAAGTGTTGGAATTTGCCATGAGAAAATAAAAAAAATGGCTGTGTGGAATTTTCCACAACAAAAGAGTCTAATTTTGACCAAGTGTTGGAAAGGAAATAGGAAGAATGAAGAGGAATAAAGAGGAAAAGTAAAATCCTTGTCCAAGGATGGAGTATGTCCTACTTAACACAAGCCAAATTCAGAATTGAAGACAAATGCACAAGCAAAGTTCATTCGAGCATAGAGATGGCCAAAATCTTGGCTAGGTGTTGGAGGGTTCGTATGAAGGTGTCACAAAATGAAATTGAATAGCCAAAATTTGGCTAAGTATGGGCAATACTTCACTGAGAAAATTCCAAAGTCCACCATTGTGGCAAAGGCACAGAAGAATTCTTCTCCAAATTTAGGGAACTTGAAAGAATTTCAAGGCATCAAGAAAGAAAAGTCTTTAGACTTGGCAAAAATATAGAAAGAAATTTCGAACTTCTTGGAGGATTTCATTGAGGCAACTAGGGCAAACTTCTTGAAGGATTTCATCTCCTGAAGAATTAAAGACAAGCTCCCAACCAAAATTAGATGGTGACAAGAAGAGTATTCCAAGCAAATATCCATACTTAGACAATTTCTTGACACAAATTGGAGAATTCAAAGGAATAATAGAGACAATTTCTTGACACAAATTGGAGAATTCAAAGGAATAATAGGAATCCAAGATCAAAGCTAGGAGGAAGCAAGCACAAAGGACAAAGTCGTTGGCAAGGAAAGATATTCTAAGGCAAGTACATGGAAAAAGAACAAAGTGATCAAGGAGGACATCCAACACGTTGAGGTAGCGCCTCGTCATCTTCCAACCAATCAGATTGTTCCAAGTCAACATGTCCAGGTTCAATGAACCTGATTTATCCGCAAAGGCTTCTAGAAGGCACACTTCACAATGCAACAACTTTCTATTTTATTATTGGTTTATATTTAGCAGAAGGACAGGTGTCCCAAAATGTAATTTTCTCATTGGTCGAAAGGGAGTTAGTTGTAACAAACCCTAATTAGGGTTTTATTTTGTAATCTCAGCCATTGATTTGAAATCAATCTTGGCCATTAAATTGTAATTGAGGAGCGTATAAATTGAGCTTGCCCCTCATTTGTAAAACATGGGAGCATGTTGCAAAACATGTTGAGATAAGTAAATTGCTGTTTACGACTGCCAAAGTAATAAGTAATGCATTGTTCAAATTGATGGTGATTACTTATCTTGTTTTGGATTTTGCATGGTTCTTATCCCTCATCATAGTTTAGATTTTATTTCATGTATGTTAGATGAATGCAAGATTTGATTAGTATTGATTTATGATGAATCTTCCATTCATACTTTTGATGAACAAATGATTTTTGTTCACTGTGTAAAGTTAGTCTGAGCTTACTTCGTGGATGCTTAACTTCTGTCTGGATAAATATTGTTCAATTTGATTGTAGCTATTCATGATGTGAAAATCATAAGCACACCCCTTGAAGATTGCACCCACTTTGTGTAGTTGTCCTAGCATGGCGAAGTGAAGTGTGGTTATTGGTTTCACCTAGTCAATACCGTCTCTTGAATTCTTAGGGATAGATTAGAACTTCTAAACCCTTATCTCCTTTTCAGTTTTCTTTCCAAGACCCAAACGATAGAGCTTCATTGTCTATACCTTCCCTGTGAATTGAACAAGCTAGGCGTAAGTCCCCCTTGTATTTCAGCATACATAACCAAGGAAGCTATCCAACATAAAGTCGCTCGTTCGCACATATAAACCTTGGAGTTGCCATGTGGTCTTTCTTTGCAATCTTGGCATACGTAGTGATTTTGTTCAAGAGAGGGTAGAGTGTCCTTGACATTTTATTCTAATGTTCGGTGAATGATAAAACGTACACCAACAGGGATTCACCAAATACACCAAATAGTTGTCTAAGTCTGAGATCAAATATTGACTAAGTCTATGAAGTAAGTGTGATCAAAAGTTAATAGACAAATAGTAAAAGTGGAAGCCATTTTGAAGTGATCCAAGAATTTCATTGTGATTGAGGCAAGGAGTTTTGTAGGGTTAATTCATTATTTCAGAAAACTTATGAAATCATATTCCAAAATTGCAATGCTTTATATCATAACAACAAAAATCGTTTGGGGAAAAAATTGGCAAACCAAAAGTATAAGTTTTTTTTAAAAAAATGGGTGAAAAATTGGATTCTAAAAATCGTAAGAAAATTGTAGAAAAATAGACAAACTACTTTTTTCAAAAACTTCATGGCATTTCCATAGCATAGAGATTTAGAGAGTAAATAAAATAGAGTTTAACCCATGAATTATAGAAAATAGATTTTTGTTGTTAATATTATTTTGCTGATTACATAGGCAAATGTTCATTCAACTTTTTAAAAGGGCAGTCACCAAATTACACCAAATAGTTGTCTAAGTTTGAGATTAAAGATTAGGTGAGTCTATGAAGTAGCTGAGATCAAAATTGATCAGATGGAGATCCAACTATTGTTAGGAATTTGGTAAAGGTGGAAGCCATTTTGAAGTGATCCATGACTCTCATTGTGATTGAGGCAAGGAGTTTTCTAGGGGTAGTTCAATATTTGAGAAAGCTTATCAAATCATATTCCATAGTTGCAATGCTTTATATTCCCTGATGGCAATTGGTAAGTCTTTTATATGGGGTAGAATTCAACTAAAGGCATTTGTTTAACTGAAGTAAAAGAAAGAAAGAAACGAATTTTAACGTCCACGAGGCCAAGAATAGCCTATGAGACAGATTAGCAAGCCACTGGTTTTGGCAATACCTAGCTTGCAACTACTATATTAGGTAGAGAAAAAATTTAATGATCGTGTGTTGGAGGCTCTTTTATTACAACTATGTAAGCTTGTTTGTTGTCATTTAGATTTATTTCGTAGAGCACTTTGGATAAATTGCTTACATAATGAATTGTATGTTTTTGTTTGAGCAAAAAATAACTATATCAATAAAAAATAAAAATCATATATTTATACTGGGTTGTAGGGAAACGTACCCTAGACCCTTGGAGACCCGAACTGGATACTGGTTCGCGTATCTCCTGTGGGAGTCGCCATTGGATGCGTTTCCAGTTACAGGAGACGTGGGCGGGAGTCGGCAAGGCGTCTCGCGACGTCTCCAGGCCGAAAATAATAAATAAATCAAAAAACGCGAAAAAAAAACTAAAAAAAAACCCTAAAAGTCGCGCATCATAATACATACGACAGCCAAAAAGTCAAAGAAAACAGAGAAAACCTAACGCGAACAGATTTTCGTCTATTTGCAGCCACGCGAACACATTTCGTCAGTTTGCAGCGTCGCGCGAACATATTTCGTCGGTTTGCAGCCACGGGTTTCATCGATTTGCAGGCAGGAGGGTTTAGTGTTTACCACAAAAAACAACAGGTTTTTTTCATTTTGCCTTCCATTTCGGCGTTAAAACATTCAATTTTTTACTGTTTTTTGTCGGTTTCGTCTGCATTTTTGGCATTTTGCTGGGTTTCGTCGATTTTATATTTTTCACAGTATAGGCTAAAAAATTTCGAATTTTATTTTTCTGGTTTCATAGTCTGTGTTTTTGCCATTTTTAAACTTTATATTTTTATTTTATAATATAATATATTTAATATTTATTATTTATTATTAAATTATTAATATATCATTAATTATATCAATTACATTTATATTTATAATATTAATAATTAAATTATTAATGTATTAGATACTGTGAATGTGAGTGTATCTGTATCTGTATCGAACATTCACAGTTAATATTATTAATTTATTAACTATGAATGTCCAATCTTAATATACTGTGAGTGCAATTTTGTTTTCAATTTTACTGAATGTGAATGTGAGTCGCCATTGGATGCAGTATATTTTTCATTTTTTAGTGCAATAATAATCTTTTTCATTTTTTATTTTCAAGTATATGAAGTATGAACATTGAGCAGTAAGAAAAAAAATTATAATCATATTATTCTTTTGTTTTAATTTTAAACTTTAATTTTCTATTCAGATTGAGCATTCAAAATGTCGGGTGGAGGAAGACAAGGGTTGTACCCACTATGGAAGTATGTTGATCGTGTTCCGGGGCCGAAAGGATCAGGTGGAACAACCACTATCAAATGCAAACTTTGTAATTTGGGATGGAAAGGTACCTACACGAGGGTGAAGGCTCATTTCCTCCACTTGCCATGTAATGGTGTTGAAGGTTGTCCAAATGAGTGTGAAAGATATGATGCTGTGAGAGAACAAGAAAGGGCTGATGGGAAAGTTGTTATGCGAAGCTCTCATGCTTCAACAACAGGGGCAGCTACTACAACTTACAGTCATGATATAGAGTCAGAGGTGGATGTGACTTCTAGAGGTTTAGCAACTGAACCGGCTCCCAAAAGACCACACATTGGCAGCGCAAACCCCATTGGAAGATTGTTTGATGTGCAAGGACGAGAAGCAGTTGATGCAGCCATTGGACGATTCTTTTATGCAAATGGAATATCATTCAATGTGGCTCGCTCTCCATTCTATGAAGAGATGGTTCGTGCTATCAATAATGCACCAGTAGGCTATAAACCACTTGGGTATGAGAAGCTTCGCACTACTCTTGTTGATAAAGAAAAAAGTCGATTAGAGGAACAAACTGCACCATTGAAAAGAGTGTGGGCTCAAGAAGGATGTAGTATTGTGATGGATGGGTGGACAGATGCTAGGAATCATCCACTACTTAATATCATGGTAACATCTAGCAAAGGGCCTTATTTTTTGAAGGCAATAGATTGTTCAGGGCAAGAAAAAAATGCAGAATTTCTTCATAGCCAGCTATGTGATAGCATTGAGGAGGTGGGGGCATCACATGTAGTCCAAGTTGTTACTGATGCTGCCCCTGTTTGTAAAGCAGCAGGCATGTTGGTGCAAAAGAGGTACAGGCAGATATTTTGGACACCATGTTGTGTGCATTCATTAAATAATGATATTGGCAAGTTCCAATGGATTTTAGATCTCATAGAGAAGGGCAGAAAGATACAAATGTTCATATGTAACCATCACCACACACAAGCCATTTATCGTAAATTTGCCAAGGTGGAACTTCTCAAACCTACTGACACACGTTTTGCTTCTTACTTCATTCTTCTTGACCGCCTTTGTGAAGTCAAAGGAGCTTTGTGTTCCACGGTTGTTAGTGATGCATGGGCAGCTTGGAAACAATCTACATCAGATATTGCAGTTGAGGTGTGAGCTATGGTCCTTGATGAGCATTTTTGGGCTGATGTTAAGTTTGTTGTGGACTTTATTAAGCCCATATGTGAGGTGATCAAATTTGCAGATTCAGATAAGACATGTTTGGGAGAGGTTTATGAAGCAATAGATTCCATGTGTGAAAGAGTAAAGAAGATACTGATGCAAAAGATATTTCTCTATATCCTTTGATAGAAGAAAAGTTACATGGAAGGTGGAACAAACTTAACACACCTCTTCATTGTGCTGCCTATGCCCTTAATCCTAAATGGTATGATATAGAAGTGACCAAAAAGAGAGCTCCACATCAGGATAGAGAGGTAATGAAGGGCTTTTGGGCTGCGGTTAAAAAGATTTATGGCCGAGGTGAGGAAGCTTCAGTTATGAGGACTCAATGGAATAAGTTTTCACGTGGGCAAGGTGATTTTGCTTCTGTGGAAGCTATATATGATATGAAAGTAAAGAAAGACCCTATAGAGTGGTGGTGGAATCATGGAAGTGAAGCCCCTGAATTGCAATCATTTGCAATACGATTACTCTCACAAGTGGCTAGCTCTTCATCTTGTGAGAGAAATTGGAGCACTTATGGGTTCATTCATTCACTGAAGAGGAACCGATTAGGATCAAAGAAAGCAGAGAACCTGGTGTACATTCATAGCTCACTTCGTCTTCTCTCTCGTGTAGATCCTGGATACAATGAGGGTCCTTCGGCAAAATGGGATCAAATTTCACCTGATGGAGACGTTGCAGCCATTGTAGATGAAGTGGCTAAAGCAGATGGACTAGCTGATTTACCCCCTGTTATTCTACCATCAGAGGAACCCGAATTCGAGAGTGATGACTATTTGGAGAGCCTCATAGCTGATGACCTTGATATGGATGATCATGGCGAAGAAGAGTAGATTATAAATATAAAATTTCTGATTTTTGCTTTCAGTTTTTGGTTTGCGTATCAGCTTGCTGTTTATCAAGCTATCTTCAATATGTAATCAGTATCACTAATCAGTTTGAAACTATGACACAATGATTGTATGGCATTTTGATCCTAAACTTCATAGTTAATAGTTAATACTTAATGTTATTTCTTGTTTTGAAAGTCCAATGTCATCAGATTTTCAGATTTTCTATAAATAATTAAATTATATTAAAAAAAAAAATTGGCGTCTCCAAGTACCCACGTCTCCTATTTTGAAAAAATAGCCGTACCAGTACCAGTACTAGTACCCGACGTCTCCAAGAACCCCTGTACCCATGCAACCTAGTATTTATATCTATATATATTATGTATGTCTTCAGACGTTTAGTGTTGTGGTAGAAACACTCCATTGGTGAGGCAGCCACCAAGGTTCAAACCCTTGCTGAGCCATTGAGATCGTGGGCTTTCTGCCTTTGCTGGGTCGTTGAGCTCGTGGGTTTGAACAAGTAAGTGTGGGGAATGATGAACTCCTTGAAAATGGACAAAATAACAAACTTTTTCAACCTTGATTCCATATTGACTCTGATTCCCAATTTCTAAGCAATTTAGTAATTTTACGAGTTTTTCTAGGGATTTGCAAGTTTTTACAATGATTTTTTTCACTTTTTATGCCTTTTTTTTGGTTTTTAACATGATTTTAACGTGATTTAAATGCAAAAAAATATTGAAAATTGGGTCTATGATTTTTCTGTGATTCAAGATTTTTTTGGGGAATAAATCGGTTGGCTCAAGGATTCAAGATTAATTGGGTATAATTGCGATTTTTTGCAGACTATTGCTTCTACACTTGAAATAGCAATTAACTAATCTTATAGTTGCAAAGGAATAAACATGAGAAGTTAAAAATAATATACCATACCCTAGTGACTTACATGGAGAAAATCCTTTCGGAAGAAAAACCATACACTCAAAAGAAAATGTATTATTTAGTAATCAAATGTTACAATACACTTGTAGAGTCTGTGCTTTTATTTGAGTATCACCAACAAGAGATCTAGAGTATTTTTGGCAGCATAACAACACTTACAAAATTTACTACCAAAACCTTTATCTAAAGCACCTAATATATAGGGGAGACACAATATATGAAATCATCAAATGGTAATTAGGAAACCATGAACTAAAACCACCCAAAAGGTGGCACTCAAATCCCTAGTTAGAAATCCAACACTCAAATTTCAAGATGAGTCCACAACCTAAAATATCATATTCCTTCCCTCTGCCATGTGCTTATGATAATTCATTCATCAACCTGGGTGCTCCATTTTGGCGTCACTCTCTCTGTTCAAAGATGCTGGATGATGTGCCATGACACACATTATAAGCTGGGCAACAGGTGTAACTCCCTTTTACAGCTCTTTTATGTATTATGAATGTTTGTACACTTTTTAATGTGGCAGGCCCAACTTCCACATGCCATATCTTTTACCCTGAGAAGCTCTTTGGGCCCCCTGTTTTTAAATTGTGGAGCTCAAAAAGATCTGCGTACCAAGCATCCCTAGAAGTGATGTCAAACAAACTGGAATATTTATTTTGGCTAAAAACAACCCATATAGCTTGACAATTACATTTTTGTATTCTTAACATTAGGAATAATGTTGAGACACCTTTCCTAACAAATTGATTAGGACCATCTTATTTGAGGGGTATTAATAAAAAATAAAAATCATCTGACCCATAAAGTTGAATGTGAGTTTTGACCCAAATTTTATTACATCATGATGCGTCTTAAACATCAACTTTTTTCTATCATAGTTCTAAGGTCTTTACTACTTGAGCTTATCTCATTCAATTTTACCTACAATTTTATTGACTATTGCCTATTTCTTTTCCTTATTCATCCATGTTGATTCAGGGCTGGAGTATATACATCATGGTTCTCCCTCATGGCTCTTGCTATAATATTAAAACCAATGAAGTGCCTTGAAACCTTGCAAATTTTGATTAAACTAATTGTTTATTTGTCAAATTCCAACATAGGTTAGATGTCCTCAGTATTTCTAGTAGATGTTAAGAATGAAGATACGATATGATATATAGATAAATTAGAGAGAGGCTGAGCCTGAAAGCAATAGAGGTCAACAATGAACAGAATAAGAATTACTAACTTCTGGCTTATATGCGTTTTTTTCCTTGTCAGACTGCTTGCAGTCAAGTCTTGCTAGTTTCTCAACTATAAGGCAACTGTGTTTGCTAATGCTTCACTAAAGAAGTTAAGAGGCAAGCCTTCTGTAGTTTGTTTACAGAACTTTGATTAGAATGCATAGTTATTATTCAGTAAATGTTTATTGCCTACATCACTTTATAGTCAGGAGCCCAATTGATCCAGACTTTTGTTTGCAATTAGGAAGTTCATAATCAGTTATTAGATATGGTATGTAGCGGACTATCTCTGTAAACTATATTGAAGGAACTAATAATCCTTGCAGATATGAAATGCAGGTTTCCAATTTCAGTCAGGACTCCTGTACGGGCATTTAGTTCTGATATTAGTGCATTTCCTCCAGTAACAGACCCTGATGTTAAGAGGGCACTCAAGAATGTATTGGCTTCGGATTGGGGTGAGCTTAAAGATTCTCTTAACTCTATTGTTATGGATGCTTTGTCAAAAGAGACAGATGATAAGTCTGGAAAAGAAGCTTTGGCCAATGCATGGCGTGCTGCAGAGGCCGTGGAGCACTTCTCCGGAGTTTTAGAATCCTTGAGAATGGAAATAGATGATATAAGTGGGTCAACAGGCGAGGTTTGTATCATCTTTCTAAATTTTCTTACATGTTAAGTAGAACTCGTCTTTAAGATTAAAATTTGAATATGTTTGCTTATGGTAATAAACATGCAGATGTTATGAAAACAAAACTAGAATATAATGCATATATGTGTTAGGAAAATGTGTGCACAGTTTACAAATTGAACATAATCATCGTCAAGGTTTGGCAGATCAGCAAAGAATACTCTGTAAAGTTACCGTGGCTTGCAATTTGATAAGCATTCATCCTAGTCTGGAGTTGTTTCCAACTTTCCTGTGCAGCATGAAAATATGTTATCATATTCTAATCAGAAGGGAGCTTCTTGTGCAGAATGTGAGACCTTTACCAGATGAACTTCAAGGTGCTTTACAGGCTGCGTATAAACGTTACAGCAATTACCTGGATGCTTTTGGCCCTGAAGAAACTTACTTGAGAAAGAAAGTTGAAAATGAGCTAGGCACAAGTATGATTCATATAAAGATGCGATGTGCTGGGCTTGATTCCAAGTGGGGAAAGGTGAATAGAATTTGCCAATAGTTTATTGTCAGGAGGATTCTGGCATCTTTCTCGAGTTATACCACTAATTAGTATTGGAATTAATATGAGGTGCTGAATTTCATGTTGATGCACTAAATTGTCAAGTTCAGCTGATTTCTGTTATTTGTGTATTTCATTGATTATTTATTCTAGTTTATGCTGTTTTTATGAACTGAAGCTGCAAATTTTTGTTTGTCAGGTTACACTTCTTGGAACCTCTGGAATTTCTGGCTCATACATTGAACAACGAAGTTAGACTTGTCAAAGCTATTCCTAAAAGACTGGAGAATGCAATTTTAATTGAAAGTTTGCCAAGCCTCTTCAACCTTCTAGCATTTCAATTTATGTGTTTCAAAAGTAAGTGACAAGAAAAGCCATCAGGAGTTGATATATTTTGTTGCTGTTGGTTTGTTGAAAGGCTGTATTGATGGAGAGTTTGAATAAAATAATTTCTTTAGACCGAAGTATTTTCTACAATAAAGAATCTTCATGGCATGGTTAAGTGTTTTGGACTACTTACAAGTTTCAAAGTCTTTTAATATCCATTTGTTTGTTCTTAGGGCAATGGGATGGTTCAACCTGTTTTAATTTAGGCAGCCATTTCAGTGCACTTTTTTACATACCATCCTGTCAATTGTCATATGCAGGTAATATGGTATATGATCTTGATTAATACATTCTTGTATCAAGTATAAAAAATGACTCGTTCTTTATTTCCGTTCATGTTCATTTTACTAGTTGCAATGGCTTTGGTATGCATAATGGTCTTTCTGTTATTGTCTTGCTTGTTTTCTTAATTAGATGGATGAGTGGAATGGGGAAAATGAATTTTGAGCTTCAGCTTACTTGCCATTCGGATTGGCCCTATTTCAGTTGAGGAGGATTATGGAGTCCTATAGGAGAATGTTAAATGCCAGCACACACTCATGTTTGCATGACACATTCTAGATTGTCTTCTATGAATTTAATGGGTCTTGATGCTTGATATGATATGTTATTTTGATTAGTGATTAGTCAGAACGTGAATGTTTGTTGTTGACAGTTCATATAATGGCTTGGTTTCACTTGTGATAGAGTTTAAAAATTATTGTGGTGTGGAATGAACTGCTAGTAGTGGTTATGGCTTTATCATAACCCAACATGGGGAAGGTTTGTAAAGGTGAAAACGTTGGAAGTCACAATAAACAATCCAAAATAATTTGGTAGTTCAAAAATGGTTGAGGACTGCTGAGATAAGCATACAAATATAGAAGGCAGGTTAGAGGGTTTTATCTTTCAGAGCTATGGATTCTTATTGTTATCATTCTTTTTTCTTGCTTGGATTTGATCAAGTTCACAGCTTAGTAGTTTTCTATTTTTATGGTTGATAAAGTTTGTACAATGGTTATGGAAACCTCGATCCCCTAAACTTTGAAGTGTGGTTGATGGGGTTCTATCCTGTCACATAGAAGTTATGTATTAAGTATGGTTAAGACCTCTATCAATCACCTCCATGGTTAATATATTGGTGTTAGGTCTTGGACTCTTGATTGGGGTGAACCTATGTTTGGTAGATCATGATGAACGAATGTGGTGCAGAAATTTGCTTTGCTAGTTATGATTCTTTCTTTCTGTGTATGGGAACTCATGGCAGGATTTGTTAAATTACAAGGATAGGTTTGGATGCCAGTCTAGAGTCCATTTTTTACCATGTTTAAACTGTATACCCCTGTTTGGTGGAACATTTAGGACAATCAGTTATTGAGAAGAACAGAAAGTTGATATTATACCTTTGATTATTACTGTAAGGATGTGGAATTCGGTGAATGATAATACCAGTGTGACTTCATATATTAGACAGAACAATGTTAAAACAAAAGATGCGTGTTTCTGTAATCCTAGAATACAATGTTGCCCTCTAAATCTCAAAGAATGTGAGGAGACGTCCACTCATGTAAATTAGTAAAGCTCAACGAGTCTATGCCAGTGACTAACCATATGTTTAGTTCACTTGAACTAGGAGAGCATATACAACTTACCAAATTCTTCAGTGCCCTTGTGGACTATAAAGAATATGTTTAAGCGAGTACATGCTGCTTACTATTATTTTCTAGGCTATACTCTCTAGAAAAAGGTAAACTTAAGCAAATACAAGTCGTTTTGGTAAAATCATAGATCTTGTGATTGTTTTCTGTACATGATTGATGTTTATACTTCATACATTACATTCAAGCTCTATCCGAATGGCAACTTCCCTTGATGTTCCTTTTGAAGGGAGGAGACGCATCCAATTGGATGGATTGTGTAGTAAAACGTGGTTTTATGGCTGGCAAAAAAAGCACCCACATGTTTGCCCTCTTTCCCCCTCCAAGTTTGACTTCGAATATTGGCTACAAAAATATTCCAGCATTGTACACTTCCGAACTCTCTTAAAGGGAGGATCTTACTACATTTCAACAGGATCTTGTAACCGAGATTATGCTTCATACAAAATGTATGCATTCTTCAAGAGGTGAGCGGTTAGTCATGTACAATTTGACATTGGTCAACTCATCATAACAATGCATCATATTTTTATCTCTCGGTAGTAGTTATAGTTGCCAAAAGCTACAAATTGATTTGAATTTGTTTGTGAAAGATGTATTTAATAACTTAAGATGTAGTTCTTTAAGGTTTGTGAAATGTAATTAATAACTTAAGATGTTTGGTGTGAAATTTGAAGCCATAGATGGACTTACCAAGGTTGCATAATATATTTAATGATTTCAAAGAGCTTATGATAGTTTGAATTTTTGGGCACTTAAAGTCTCGGGGTTTGGTCTTCATTTCTAGGAGTTTGGTGCTTGTGTCCTATACTCCAATTGTTTTCAAACTTTACAAAATTTGCTTGCCTTATTTTCCCAATCATATCTGTGTATGTACATTCTTCATGTCAATCTCCACTACTGAGATATTTGTAGTAGAACAGCTGGGGCAAATGAAAAATAGGTTTGTGCTTTTGGGATTTGCCCTAGTTAGTCTCCTATTCGATGCTTTTTAGCCTCTGGCAATTTATAAAAATTTAGAGATGTGTTATCTCTAAGTGTGTGTTTGTGGTGTTTGGAAGGTTTTGCAGCTAACTCTAGGAGGATGTCTAACTAAAGTGGTGTGTGCTTGAGCGATGGAGGAGAAAGGGAGATTAAAATGTTCAGTGAGCCAAGGGGTTGGTTGAGGAAATGTTCGAGATTTGCAAAAATGACAAATTTAGGGGGAAGTGATTTTTTGCAACAATGGAGGATTTGTGTGAGATCTTAGAATGGAAAACCTTGCGAGTATAGGAGAGGATTTGGAGTGATTTGTGGATTCTAAGATGAGGGAGAGATGGAAATCAAAATTGGGCTTCAACAAGGGATTTCTTAGCTTTTCAATCATGGAGGAAAGTATGGAGATGATGGTGATACAAAAAGTCACTGTTAAAATCTTTAAAAAAAGACTAGGAGTTTGGAAGGGAGAGGAAGAATGAGCAAGGGAAATGAAATCAGGGTTTTCAAAGTTTTGAAATAAAGTGGACATCGGTTCAAGTATCTATTGGAAACCTTGATGATTTGGGAGCTCAAATTTGAATTTTGAATTTGGACACAAGCATGTTGGGTGAATGATGACTCCAACTTTCACGTGATGGTTGGTGACGTAAAATGATTATTGTTTGTATGTGCAAAGCTTACCAAAAGATGGGTTTAAGCTTGGAAATTGGTAAAATGATACATTGAACATGCCTATGAGTGGACACAAAAAAGAATAGTAACATAAGATGACTATTGTGAAGCATGCAAATTTTGATCATTTAGGTCATTATGACCATTGAGTTGAACTATTTTGATAGATTATTTCATTAGGTTTGGATTGCATTGTTATGCAATTAAAGATGCACTATTGATTACTATGTGTAATAGTTCTTTGACTTGGAGAAATTCTTATAAATATTTCAAACATTTTTTACTATCTATATTGGGTTCAAATGGTGGCCAACTTATTAGTTATTATTTCAAATATTTTCTACGATCTAGATTGGGTTCAAATGGTAAGTTAGTCGGTACAACTAGCTCTAATATTTTTGGCAAGGATCCTAGAAGGGTACTATTCTAGAAGTGTGGTCATATCAAATGTTGTCTACAAACCCTGCGAATAAGAATAGTGTAAGACATGAACTACAAGGTTTTAGCTGCATAATGCATAACAACTATAATACTATACTATAAATAATTTATAGAAGAATGACATGAAAGATGAATTATAGGATAATCTTAGAGAAACATGTGATACTCAATTCTAGCATTAAAAATAAATAAAAATAGTTTCTAAGATAAATAGTAAATGATATTAATTTATTCTTTTTGCAAACGCTTCTCTTGTGGAATATGACCCCTTTTTCTATAGGAGACATTTGCGGACATGGGGATGGACATGAAATGTCCTCGTCATGTCTTCTATTCTACACAAAAACTGGAAACATTTTTCAGCGTGTGCAATTTTTTTAGGGATGCTTGGGTACTTGAGGGGATTGCGAGGGGAAATAAAAAAATTATCTAGTTAAAATTTTTTTAGATCCTTCAATGTCTACTTGGTTTATGATATGTTCATTTAAGATTTGCAAAAAATCTGCAAATGGTATGCATCTATAGTGTCATGCATTGAAGAATTCTAGTTGGGCCCCTACTGTACTGTGTTTTCTCGTAGACCATTTTAAGCCTACTTGGGCCCTATCCTACTCTATAATCTAATTCTTAATCTAGCAATTTAATTGTTGTTAAACACTTTAATTAGGACTGCATTTGATGTCACAAACCCCAACACGCGACTCTCTTTTAGAGGTCCTATTTTGGTGGGACCTATGCATCCAACACAGGTGTCCTGCCAAAATTTCCTAAAATTGCTAACATTGCTAGTGTCGGCCTTCATAATTTAAAATTTGGTCTCATTTTTGTACTTGAAAGTTTTATGTCAAATTTTTATCAAAAATGCCCTGTGATTCCTATATAAAGCACATCTTCTATTATTTAAAAGGGCTAAGAGATTCTAAGTTACAATTCAATTGAACAAGTACTTCAAGTCTGAGTAATCAACAATGAGTAGGAGACTACAACACTCTACATTCAAGTATGATTTCATGTTTGTGATTTATGTTTATCATGTTATTGCATTAACACTTGCAAGACTTGTCTAAAGAGCATCGCATCACAACCTTTATGTGAAACTCTATGAGAGGGTTTTATACCTAAGATATAATCATTTCATTCCAGCCTTTTCATTTTTTAGGCTCTGTACTTTTGAGGATAAACTCTCTTTTTCACCAATCATATCTATTGTGGAGGTGGGAACACCAACACAAAGTTTGACTTAAGCAAGCCCCTATACAACACAACCATTCTTCCCCATATTTGTGTGTAGGTCCAAATCCAACAGCAAAGAGTGTTATAGGAGTGAATAACAAACAATGATAGTTCTAGCATTCAAACTTAGTTTGTAGTTACAAGCTTAGCTTGCAGTTACATGTTCCTTTGTGTCTTATTTCCAAGTCCGAGCTTCTATGTTGGGTTTTTGTTTAATAATTTACTGTAATTGCTTAAAGTCATCATTTTTTTTATCTTATAACCTAGTCCTCTCACACACACTTCAGAATCTCAAATCTGTTGCAACAAAGGAACATAAACCCAAGCATTCAACTCTCCTGTTACAACTGTAGTTGAACCTATATGTATTTCCAATGCTATATATTATGTAGATTTGAGATCCTAGTTTGCATCCATGAGCTAAGATCTCATTTCCATACATAACATTTTGGTGAGCCCGATGTGCTACATAACTTCTGATTAGCATTTACATATCCGATTTACATGCATTTAATTGGTTAATGTTTGCAGTAATTTATGAAATCTTTTGCTTATGTACTTACATTACATGCATATAGAGAGCCAGTTCACCAACATTTATCATTTTGGTGAACTCAACATAGCTTACATTTATTATTCTGATTCATTTGCATTACATTCATGTTTAATTACTTAGATCTAATCTGTGATGTCCCCAAACTGAACCTCATCAAAATATTGTTGATTTTGAGAAAGCTCTTTGTATTATCTCTATAATAAAGTGATGCAATTGAAACCAAATGATTTGATGAGGAAACTGAAGCAATTAGAAATGCATATGTTAATGAAGAAAGTACAGGAAATGGTTATGAAAGCAAACCAATCATTATGTGGACCAATGTATTAAGGAATACATTATACATCGACCATGCCCAATCAATCAATAAAAAGACTACCCCGCCCGTCTTTATCGATAAAAGGAGTGCGGTCTAGTAAGACCATTGTTTATAATCTATGGCTTAATGATGAAGATAAAATGGAACAGGTCCAGACTCTGTATCACTGTGCAGGGATCAATAATTGTTATTAATAGTTGACAATGCAGAGTCCAAGTAACAAAGTAGCGCTAATTTGATTAGTGATCTCTTCAAACAAATATGCGTTTTCGCCATGGATCAATGATCTCTTTAAACAAATACGCGATTTCACCATGAAATGGTGCGACTTCATAAGATTAAGATGGCAAACCGATATACAGATTAATAGGCTGATCATTCAAAGGGTTGATTCAATCAAAAGCAGCGATACAAAGTATTGACCTTCAAGTGTACGAGACAGAAGTACGATTCAGAAATATATTGGCGGGCAAATGAATATGGATTAAGTAATCTTGGGTAAAATGCATACCAATTAGCAAAGCTAATGTATTACGAGAAACAAAGCATGATCCAGTGGTTGCCTGTGATTAGAAATAATAAATGAAGAATAATTAATAATATCGATCATATCGATCATACTCCATATGATGAAAGTCATCAGTTATACTCTCAAAACAACTTAGAATTATGATTAGTTAAGTCGAAGAGGAGATACAACTCCTCACATTATGACCACCTGAAGAGATATTAATAGAGATTATCTCAAGACCAACTCCATCATCTATCTAGGTGTTTTCATATGTTTGATAAGAGCGGCAACAACAATCAATATGGTCGATACCCACACAGCCAGTTATCATAATAAGCAATAAATTAGGCTGCAATCTGTAGCAGAAACATACATTAAATCAACTAAGAAGCATTCATTAAAAGAAGCACTGACACTCTAATTAGGTAGACAACCAACAGAGCATTCGTTCGAAAGGGAGCTGTTGAAACAAATATCATATGTCGGAATAACCTTTAAGATATTGATGTCGAATCTGGAGCGCTATTAATGTAATGGTGTGGAGTAGTCAATAATAATATGTTGAGGACTTATCGGGCTTCATTGCCGATTGAAATAACATACATGACCATGATATATTGACACGGGAGATATATATGCCAAATAAATACTCAAATTTAATAATTCTACTGGACTCAAGTAGAACTCAGAAAGTATATATTAATTCAGTATTCTGTATAATTATCTGGCAATGGGGAAGAAGATTATAAAGGAAGGAATACCACGTGGGAGGTGTTTGATCTAACAGAGATATCAGAATTAAGGAAAAAGGACTTTGAGGGATCCACACAATAATTATTATTGTGTTTTTAGCAACAGTTCCATTAAAGAGAATGGGACCCACCTGAAAGTCTTTTGAATATGGGTTGTGATTTTTATTTTAGCCCCACTTATATCAATCAGATGGTCTTAGGGTCTAAGGGGATGATTACAATATAGAAACATATATCTAAATAAGAGAATCTATCAAGATAAGTACTACTTTCCCAAACTAGCCTTAAAATTTTAAGTTGAATATTATAATGAAATATATTCATATTTGATAAAATTATATTTATAAAACTTAAAGGTCATCACTTTAAGTTAGAATTGTTGTTTCAGGACTAAATTAAGGAGAATCTCGAATGAGGACATTACATAATCTTATTTATTTACCAGATAGATACATTGATTCATTAATTAGACATTTCTATTGCATATGTGGTATATCTTATATTTTATAAAGAAAAATTATTTCATTGAATACCTCACCGTATGCTTAATTAGTTGATTAATTGATTAGACATCATAGACAAAACGAGGACATTTTAAAATATTTTCATGGTGCATTTTTTTTGAGCGGGGCACTTCCCCAAACCCCATTCTATGTCGTCAAATTAGAAATGAAATGATGACCTTTGACTAACTTGTCCTTGCAATGTATTTTACCTAATAGATATAGAATGAAGAAATTTAATGCATGTGATGGTGCCTTAACCTCTCTTATATCACCCTATCCATCTCTCAAATTTTCTTTTACCAATGAGGACATTT
The DNA here is from genome assembly GCF_030272615.1 of Cryptomeria japonica. Classification (NCBI taxonomy): domain Eukaryota; kingdom Viridiplantae; phylum Streptophyta; class Pinopsida; order Cupressales; family Cupressaceae; genus Cryptomeria; species Cryptomeria japonica. The sequence continues at coordinate 628,289,350 of NC_081411.1, forward strand.
TGGTGCAAGAAGATATTATTAACACTTCTCCTCTCTGTGATCTCTCTCTTAGGGATGAATCATTGAGGAATGATGTTGATTCTTCTCCTAAAACGCACCTCTCCAATGGGAATAATTTGATGCAAGAGGATGATTTCATTAGCACTTTCCTTTGACACTTTACCTTCTATTCACTCTAATGATCTCCCTCTAGAGACAAGGGATTGATGGATCATGCTTGCCCATCTTTCAAAATTCATCCTACTCATGAGGATATATTGGTGCAAAGGGGTAATATCACTAGCATTTTTCTCAATGACCTCCCTTCTAAAGATGACACATTGGTGAATGAAGATACTGGCCAAGGTCTAGTGAACACAATTCATATTTTCCAACCACAAACTAAACCAATGATTGTTGTCAAAGGTATTAAAAACCCACATAGATCACTTGGTTATTACTTAAACTATTTAAAACAACTCACTCAAGGTAGTAGACTTAATCAACAAGTGTTACAACAACCTCATTATAATCTAGTTGCTCACACATATAACACTCATAACAATAAACAAGATCAAATTGTTCTTCCTCCCTTTGTATTTCATATAATTTAGTTTCTCACACGTAACAATCATAACAATAAACAAGATCCAACTATTCTTGCTTACATACTAAGGGATGCTCCAAGAATTCTTGTAGAAGATAGTTGTCCCACCTATGAGATCAAATGAGGTAGTATCATTGTTTGATTGTATGCATGCAACAAAGTCAGATAGTGTGCTCTCGCGACATGATCCTCTTATGATTATAGATCTCTTTAACAAAATTGGAATAAGGCATACTTTAATTGATAATGGATTAGGCCTTATTATTTGTATTATAGACCTTTTACTTAAGATTGTTGTGTATAGGTCTCTCATTTAACTAGATTATGTCTTTATTTGTGGCTTTGATAATGATAATGTTGGTAGACAGTCATTAGGTACAATCACATGATCTATTACAGTAGGACCAATGAATTTACCCACGATTATCCATGTCATGCTTGATACTCTCACACACAATCTTCTTCTAGGTAGATTGTGGATTCATGCTATGCAAGAACAAACGTCTATTCTTCATCGCAAAATAAAATTCATACATGATAAAAATTTGTCCAGTGGTGCTCAAAAAGTAGGATATGTATCTTCCCTTGACACTATGATTCCATCTAACTAAAGAAGACATACCATCTCCTATTGATAATATTTTCTTAGAGATAAATTAGGGCTCAATAGAATTTATGAGAAAATACAAAGCACCACACCTTATATCTAAAGCCTCAAAGAAGCTTTGTGTTTCATTTGTTGAAGCTACTTCTAAATGTCTTCGAAATACTTCTTCTAACATGTCTCGACGATGATTGTGTCTCTTTAGACTTCAGCGTGCATGGACCAATTGAATTTAATAGTGAACCTTCTCATTTGGACATCTCAACACCTAATAAGGAACTACATTCTTGCAAAAGAATTGATAATCATACTATTAATCCTAGATTTTATTTAGAGACACATTATGGGGTTGGTTTGAGGTGTATGGAACAAAGTGTTAAGGCTCTTGTGAAACTTGCATCACACTTTTCTAAAAAGCATTTAGATTTCCAGCCTCCTTGGTGTAGGGCACCTATCACTCCAGGCAAATTTTGTTTTGTTCTTAAGTTTTTTTTATGTGTCTTTAATGTTGAAATAATTGGACCAACCATTTGGGACTCCAGGAAGTCATGGTTGAGTTGTCCAAGCTTTTGTCAAGCTTTTGTTGTGTTCAGGATGCTGATATCCTAGAAGATGTAATGTTGATGAGGGACATAGGTGAACTACTCTAGAACATAGTCATGATGTAATAGGGTGCAATATATTGTTTTAAGTCTCCTAGAATGCATTGAGGGCCTTTTGAGCCTTGTAATGCACTAGAATGAAAAGTTGCATCTTAGGAGACAAAATGTAAAAGTTGCTGAGCAACATTTTGCAAAAGTTGCATTTTTGGATGTTGGCATTGAAAAGTTGGTTCAACCAAATCAGGGGCATATAAGCCAAAAACAAATTCATTGTACAGGTTAGAAGGTCTGGAATGCAAAAGCAAGTTTTTGTTGCAAGAAGAAATCTTGTCTTTTCACTGTTTTGACAGCTTTTCCTTGTTTCATTGCATTGTACGGTCCAATACGAAATTGTTAGAGGAATCTCATTGCAGGGCATGAGAGTTTGTTGAATGTTCTTTCCAGCAAGGTAGATTAGCAAGTATGATTGTGTTTAGTTGCAGGGATCTAATCCATATTGTGTGACTAGGTGCAAAACCCTTGCAAAGTAGGGTTTAAGGGAAAAATGGCTCTAACCTGAGCATCCATTGATGGCACCAGTTGTAATCATGTGGAATGCTAGGTTAGGGTCCATACATAATTTTAGAGTAGGTGTTTTGGTTTTTGTAGGCCTTTGAGTTGATTGTGCCATGATGCCCTAGGCTCACAACTAGGAGTTGGTGAGTTAGGACAACAAAAGATGTGCGGTTTCAAAGCACAAGTGGATTGGTAGAAGATCAGTTGACATATGGTTGGAAAGCCCTTTGAGTGCCCTTGAAGAATCCATGAATAGCTTTGGCAGAAGTTTTGATTGGTGAACCTTTTTAAGATCAAATTGGTGAGTAACCTAGTAGGCCTAATAGGACAGTTTTGGTTGCCACGTGTACGGAAAACCCAGATGCAATTCTTCAATATTGTATGCAACTCTGAAAAGGGTACTCGAATTTGCAATTTGTTTGTGGCTTTGTGTGGAAAGTTTTTAAACTAAGCCGTGAAAACCGTCATAGGAGGGCTAATTGAATTAGGCCTATCTGGAACCAGTAGGGACAAAGAGAGGTTAGGAAACCTTGGGGATGGGTTTGAAGGTGCTCAAACCCCTGAAAGACATCAAAGACATTATGTAAAGGCATTTTGAACACCTAGAGCGAGTTGGTGTGTTGTGATCCTTTGCAGAGGTTGTTGGAGCCTTATGAGTGGTGTGTAGAGATTGAGGTGACAACCTCAATAGGAAGAGTTGAGTGTGTGAGATCAGTGGCTATACCTTGGAGGCAAGCCAAAGTGGATTAGACCTTGGAGGTCTAATTAGCAAAACCCCTACCGAGTTCCATTGGATGGGCTTGAGGAGTTACAGGGTTGAGTAAGACAAGTAAACCAAGAAGGTGAATAGGATTAACTCCAAGACTCTCTACATCAGAGTGGTATCAGAGCCACCCTTTAGAAACATTGGTGTATGTCAGACTGTGAGGAATCAACATCAAGTTCAATGCCTCCAAAGGCAATGACTCCACAAGCCATCCGATAGATGGTGACATAGATACTAGAATGATTGAAGGATTAGGAAGGAAGTAAAGGAACCATAGATGTTAAGAAGGAGAAGGGGAAGGTTAAGACATAATGGGGAGATGAGACATATGAGGAAGTGGAAGATGAGGAGGACCAGACAACAGTAGCAATGCCCCAAGACCAAAAACTATTCTTGGATGCAGTCAAGTCCATCTCCAAAGATAACTTGGATGGATTACCCACCTATGGAGGAAATCTAAATGGAGAGGAGCTACTAGATTGGATAGAGGCACTAAATAATCATTTTGATTATAAGGAGGTAGTAGAGGAGAAAAGAGTCAATGTGGCCAAGTCAAGATTGAGAGGATCAACATTGGTTTGGTGGAACATGATGCAAGAAGAAAGGGTACAAGTTGGCAAGAAAAAGATAACTTCATGGGAGCGTATGAAGATAAGGCTTAAGGATCAATTCCTACCAGGGGATTGTGAAGTTCAAATCCACAAGAGACTGCATACATTGAGGAATTCCATAAACTAAGTTTGAGGGCTAGGAAGCAAGAGAATGAAGTGGAGAAATTGGCCAGGTACATGAATGGACTTAGGCAAAACATAGAAGATGAAATAAGCATCCTCACGCCAAACACGGTTCATAAGTGTTTTCAGTTGGCATTAAGGGCAGAGGAAAAGATCAAAAGAAGAAGTGAGAAAAATCAAAAGCATAGGGGTGGTAAAAACTTCAAAGGTCGAGGAACCTTTGGTAGAGGGCAAAATGCTTCAAGAAATGAAGAACCTCAAAACCAAGAAGGAAGTGGGGACTCACAAAGAGGATCATATAGAGGATCCTTTAAAGGAAGAAGCAGTTTTAGGGGTAGGTTTGGAAACTTGGGAAGAGGAAATACAGTCTTCACCGATAGGTGTTATCACTGTAATCAAGTTGGACATACCATGAGTAGGTGCCCGGGAAAAGCCTCAAGTTCATCAAGTTCATAAATGGGTGAAAGAAGAACTCAGTTAGTGCAGGAGGAGGATACTCAAAGTGAGACCTCTCCAATCAGTAAGGTAGGGCCAATGACAGATGGAGAAAACTTAATGATGAGAAGAACAATGCTCAAGATACCCCAAGCTTAAGAGCCACCACAGAGGAAAAGTTTATTTAGGACCACTTGTAAGTCACATGAGAAAATTTGTAAGGTGATTGTGGATTCAGGCTCCACAAAGAATATTGTCTCAGTTGAAATAGTGGATAAACTCAAACTGAAAAGATTGCCTCATCTCACTCCTTATAAGGTGTCATGGCTCAACCGGGGTCAACATGTCTTAGTTGATGAACACGCATGGGTGGACTTTGAAATTGGTGACTACAAGGACAAACTACTATGTGACATATTGCCTATGGATTCTTGTCATTTGCTTTTGGGCCATCCATGGCAATATGATGTGAGAACCAGTCATGATGGAGAAAAGAACAACTATCTCATCACCAAGAATGGCAAGAAGTATCAGATGAATCCATTACCTAATCCAAAAGAGGAAAAAAAAGTACGGTCAAGTGTTATGTTGTTGAGTGGTAAAGAGTTCCTTAAAGTATTGAAACAAGAAGGTAATCAGGGCTATGCTTCAGTGGTAAAGCCTAAAGATGAAGCTAAGGCAGATCGAATGAGTGAAATGCCTCAAGAGGTGCAAGGTTTACTAAAGAAATATGAAGAAGATATAGGAGATGCTATGCCTGATTCTTTGCCTCCAATGAGAGATGTAAATCATCAAATAGACTTGATACCAGGGGCAAATATGCCTAACAAAGCTGCTTATAAAATGCCACCTAGCCAAAGTGAAGAGATCGCTAAACAAATGCAAGAACTCTTGGACAAGGGGTTTATTAAAAAGAGTTTGAGTCTATGTGCTGTTCCTACTGTATTAGTGCCTAAAAAAGGAGGAAAATGGAGGATATGCATTGACTCAAGGGCAATCAATAAGATCACTATAAGATATCGGTTTCCCATGCCAAGGATTGAGGACCTACTGGACAATCTAGGTGGAGCAAGCTACTCCACAAAGGTGGAATTGAAGTCTAGTTATCATCAGATAAGAATCAGACCTGGTGATGAATGGAAGACAACCTTTAGAACCAATGCAGACCTATATGAGTGGTTGGTGATGCCATTTGGCCTCACCAATGCACCTAGTACCTTTCAAAGGCTCATGAATGAAGTCTTAGTTGAGTTTATTGGTAGATTTGTTATTGTGTATCTTGATGATATTTTGATCTTCAGAAGGTCCAAGGAGGAACACCTTAAGCATGTGGAGATGATCTTGAAGAAGTTGAAGGAGGCTCAACTTAAAATCAACCTTGAAAAATGTGAGTTTTTGAAAATAGAGTTAGTTTACCTTGGTTTTGTCATTTCACAAGGTTGCTTAAATATGGATCCAAGTAAGGTAGAAGAAATACTTAATTGGCCTACACCTAGGGGCATAAGTGATGTTAGGAGTTTCCATGGAATGACATCTTTTTATAGAAAGTTTGTGAGAAAATTCAGCCATGTTTGTGCTCCTATCCTCAACACCATTGAAGGAGGGATTAAATGTCACTTTAAGTGGACATAGGAAGCCAATAAGGGATTTGAATTGTTGAAAGCTAAGATAGAAGAGCTGCCAACCCTTAGATTGCCTGATTTCAGTCAATTGTTTACAATAGAATGTGATGCTAGCCAAAGGGCAATAGGGGCAATTTTAAGCGAAGAAGGTCATCCTATAACATTCTTCTCGGAGAAGTTGAATGAAGCTAAGCAAATATACTCCACATGACTTGGAGTTGTATGCCATGGTGCAAGCATTGAAGAAGTGACATCATTACTTGCTGCCCAAAGAATTTGTAGTTTTCACTGACAACCATGCCCTTAGTTTCCTTAATGGGAAAGAGAAGTTGAATTAGAGACACCTAAAGTCGGTTGAATACCTACAATCCTACACCTTCACTATCAAGAACAAGAAGGGCACTGCAAACAAGGTAGCTGATGCATTAAGCAGGAGAGTCATGACTATGCAGGAGATACAATTGCAAAGTGTAGGATTGAATGAGTTAAAAGGCCTCTACAAGGATGATAAGGATTTTGAAGAGATATATACTGTTTGTACTGATTTTTCTAACACTTCACATGTCTTTTATTCAGAATATATGATACAAGAGCGTTTGCTGTTCAAGGGACATCTCCTTTGCATTCCCCAATGTTCTATGAGACAAAACATTATCCAGGAAAAGCATCAAGGAGGTCTAGGAGGTCATTTTGGCATAGATAAAACTTTGGAGCAAGTTAGTAGGTTTTACCATTGGCCCAAGTTGCAATCAAAAGTGAGAAGGTTTTTTGAACAATGTGCAATCTGTCAAAGCGCAAAGGGTTCATCAAGTAATGCAGGTCTATAGCAACCTTTGGTCATACCTAAGAGGCCTTGGGAATGTTTGAGCATGGATTTTGTGTTAGGCTTGCCAAGAACTCCAAGGGGATTTGATAGTGTGTATGTAGTGGTAGATAGGCTCAACAAAATGGCACATTTTATACCTTGCAAGAGTACCAATGATGCCACCTACATTGTAGGCCTCTTCTTCAAAGAGATACTCAAAATTCATGGTTTTCCAATCGACATAGTTAGTGATAGAGATGTGAAGTTTTTGAGCCACTTTTGGAGGACACTTTGGAGAAAATTGGGCACAAGACTATCCTTTTCATCTGCCTATTATCCTCAATCAAATGGTCAGACAGAGGTAGTCAACAGATCATTGGGTAATCTGTTAAGATGCCTTACTAAACAACATGGGCAGACTTGGGATTTGATACTCGTCCAGGCAGAATATGCATACAATGACTCAGTTAACCGAAGCACAGGTAAAAGTCCCTTTGAGATAGTGTATGACTTTCATCCTAGGGGCATACTAGAGCTCAAAGATCTTAGTTCTATGGCACCTAAGAGTGCACAAGGGGAGAATTTTGCAGAAGGTATCAAAGAAGTGCATGATAAGGTAAGGCGATCCTTACAACAAAAGTTTGAGAAGTATAAGATGAATGTTGATAAAACAAGGAGGAATGTGCAGTTTAAGGTTGGAGATTTGGTCTTAGCATACCTAAGAAAGGAGAGACTTCCAAAAGGGTAGCCTACCAAGCTATTGATGAAGAAGATTGGACCTCTCAAGGTGGTGCACAAATATGGAAAGAATGCATATGAGGTTGAACTCCCTCCCACATTGGGTATCTCTCCTATCTTTAATGCATGTGATCTCTATCCATACAAGGGAGAATCACAAACAAATCAGTTGGACATGTCATCACAGGTTAATGAAGATTGGGTGAGAGATTTGCCACCATGCCAACCGGTCAAGTTGGAAAGTGTATACACCAAAAAATGGTCTGAAGATAATTAATTAAATAAGCAATTATTTAATTAATCCCCCTTCCTAATTTAATTGAATTCATTAGGCAAATTTGATTAAATTCTCCCTTTCATCTACTTATTAATAAATCTAAGGATTTATTTAATAAGTTCATTTCTTAGTCCCCTTTGATTAATTAATTCAAATTAATTAATCTTCCCTCCCATTTCAATCAATTCTTCTAACCCCCTAATTAATTAAAATAAATCAATTTATGAGTTGTTGAGAATTAATTAGTCTTTTCTTATTATTTGAATTTTTAAATTCAAATTACCCACATGCCTCCTAACTTCTAACTACCTAACCTAACCATCCCTCTAACCTAACCCCTTCCACCTAACCTTGGGTTTAACCAACCTTATCCTATCTTGCACATTCTAACTTCCTTATCCTAACCTCCTATGGTGTGGATATTCTTCCCTTGAGACACATGACACTTTGGCCACATGTCTCATTTCTTGGACACTTGCCCTCTCACGAGCAAGGCTCCTTGACACTTGTCACCACAAAGATGACAAGTGTCCCTTCCTCCAACCTCTTATCCAACCTCCAATTTCATCGTTGATATCTTCAGACTTAATCTTGACTGTTGATTCCTCCCACCTCACCCCTGGCCTTGGAAATCCTATAAATATCCCCCATTTTGGAGCAATAATGATCCCATCTCATTATCAATTTAGGCATTGTTACTATAGGCATATCATTTGAGCATTATTGTTATAGGCAATTACATTAGCTTAATTTGATCATTTTCTAGTATAATTGTTGAATCATGTAGCTTAATCAATCTTTTTTCTAGCTTAATTGCATCATCATCATAGCTTAATCATGCATATCATTAGCTTAATTAGTCTCTTGGATCAATTTAGCATAATCAATCTCATCTTTGTATATCATTATCATTTCAAATCCTCCATCTAGGTGTAGTCAAGTCACTAGGATTGCTTATCCGGATCTAAGAGCAAATCCATACTCGCATCTCTTAGGAGGCGATAGGTCGCTTTGTCATGGTTCATCTTTATTTGATTTTTATTTGCTAACCATGCTTGTAATGATCTATTGAGTGTTTTGTGTTGCAGCTGCAGGTATCACACTTCAGAAGCACGACATAAAGTATCTTGGACACCAAGGTGATAAAGAAGACAAGGAAAGGAGTTTACAAGCATTATCTTGTAAAGTGGGCAGGGTTACCTAAATCAAATGCTATGTGGATGCGAGAATCAGATATACTTCATCATGGAGTGGAAATTGTAGACCTCTTAACTCAAGGGACTTGAGTTCTTTGTCCTAGGGGAATATGGTGTAGGGCACCTATCACTCCAGGCAAATTTTGTTTTGTTTTTAAGTTTTTTTTTATGTCTTTAATGTTGAAATAATTGGACCAACCATTTGGGACTCCAGGAAGTCATGGTTGAGTTGTCCAAGCTTTTGTCAAGCTTTTGTTGTGTTCAGGATGCTGATATCCTATAAGATGTAATGTTGATGAGGGACATATGTGAACTACTCTAGAACATAGTCATGATGTAATAGGGTGCAATATATTGTTTTAAGTCTCCTAGAATGCATTGAGGGCCTTTTGAGCCTTGTAATGCACTAGAATGAAAAGTTGCATCTCAGGAGACAAAAAATGTAAAAGTTGTTGAGCAACATTTTGTAAAAGTTGCATTTTTGGATGTTGGCGTTGAAAAGTTGGTTCAACCAACAAAATCAGGGGCATATAAGCCAAAAAAAAATTCATTGTACAGGTTAGAGGGTCTGGAATGAAAAAGCAAGTTTTTGTTGCAAGAAGAAATCTTGTCTTTTCACCGTTTTGACAATTTTTCCTTTTTTCATTGCATTGTATGGTCCCGTACGGACTTGTCAGTGGAATCTCATTACAGGGCGTGAGAGTTTTTTGAATATTCTTTCCAACAAGGTAGATTAGCAAGTCCGATTGTGTTTAGTTGCAAAGATCTAATCCATACTCTGTGACTAGGTGCAAAACCCTTGCAAAGTAGGGTTTAAGGGCAAAATGGTTCTAACCTGAGCATTCATTGATGGAACCAGTTGTAATCATGTGGAATGCTAGGTTAGGGTCTTTACATAAGTTTAGAGTAGGTGTTTTGGTTTTTGCAGGCCTTTGTGTTGATTGTGCAATGATGCCCTAGGCTTACAACTAGGAGTTGGTGAGTTAGGACAACAGAAGATGTGTGGTTTCAAAGCACAAGTGGATTGATAGAAGATCGGTTGACATATGGTTGGAAATCCCTTTTAGTTCCCTTGAAGAATCCATGAATATATTTGGTAGAAGTTTTGACTGGTGAACCTTTTTAAGACCAAATTGGTGAGTTACCCGGTAGGCCTAAACCCTTGAAAATAGGACAGTTTTGGTTCCCACATGTGTACGGAAAACCCAGATGCAACTATTCAATATTGTATGCAAATCTGAAAAGGGTACTCGAATCTGCTATTTGTTTGTGGCCTTGTGTGGAAAGTTTGTAAACTAAGCCTTGAAAACCGGCATAGGAGGGCTAATTGGATTAGGTCTATTTGGAACTGATAGAGACAAAGAGAGGTTAGGAAACCTTGGAGATGGGTTTGAAGGTGCTCAAACCCCTAAAAGACATCAAAGACATTATGTAAAAGCATTTTGAACACCTAGAGCGAGTTGGTGTGTTGTGATCCTTTGCAGAGGTTGTTGGAGCCTTAGGAGTGGTGTGTAGAGATTGAGGTGGCAACCTCAATAGGAAGAGTTGAGTGTGTGAGATCAATGGCTATACCTTGGAGGCAAGCCAAAGTGGATCAGACCTTGGAGGTCTAAATAGAAAACCCCCTACCAAGTGCCATTTGATGGGCTTGAGGAGTTATAGGGTTGAGCAAGACAAGTAAACCAAGAAGGTGAATAGGATTAGCTCCAAGACTCTCTGCATCACTCCTCCTCTATCTACATCCCCTCCTCCATTTTATAGTGCCTCTATGCATTATTCATGACTGGTCAAACCTCTCTTCACAAGAGAAAGGATTGCTTCCTACTCACCTTCCATCTAAATAAGAGAATATTTTTTGATTCTCCTTAAATATAACTTGCTTTCTCTTTCTCCTCGAAAATGTAGGAAATTTCCTAAGAATAATTGAACAAACCTTTCTTTTTGTGTGTATCATCAAGTGCATAGCCATTCCACTGATGAGTGTGAGGCCTATAAAATTAAAATACAACTTCTCAATTTTATTATCATTCAAATGACAAATGACAATGATTGCACCTTTGTCCCATCCCTTCTAAATAACACTTCCTTCTATTATGTTGCTCCCCACTATGTGAAATTATTAGCTCTATCAAGGGGCTTATTGTCATTCATGGTGGCACAATCTCATATCCAACCATTATTTTTCTAGGGTAAGAAACATATTAGTCTCTAGTGTGGTGGTCCTCGCCTATACACTAGGAGGCATGAGCAACTTGTTTTGAGGCATGTATCCTTACTTGAGGATCCCCTCTCCTTTTTATTGGGAAGCATGCATCCTTGCTTGAGGATCTCCTCTTCTTTTGATAATCTTGTGCATCCTTGTTTGAAGATCCCCTTCCTTTTGTGGAGGTATGTATCATTAGACAAGGATCTTCCCCTTTTTTGCCTCTTTGATAGCTATAAATCCTTGATACAGATCACTTTACCCTTGTTACAAGATATTTCATTTACAATGGCCTCTTCCTTTCTTGAATATTTGTATTTTCTATAAGGATATTATTCCTAGCTTGGACACATGCATTCTGGAAATGATATCCTTGGTGTTGAAGGTGCTCATCCTTGATTTGGATCTCTATATTCCTTAAAATATCTATGGAGAAATAAGCAGATTCAATACCAAAGACTGTGAAGATCAATCTCTATCAATAAACTAATCAGAAGATGAGATACAAGTCTTGGATAGCTACAACATGAAAATCTAAAACTCATATTTAAATCTGAAAATTAAGTTTCCTTAATGTGGAAAATCAAGACTACATCCTTCTATATGACGCCAAAGTTCAGCCTGTATATTATGCTTAATCAACCTATCTTATGTGAACTTATAACAACAATAAATAATGATTAACATTAGTATAAGATAGTAGAATTAAGGCATAAATAAGAAAAATAACATCATTGCATAGCATAAGATTTATGTGGAGAAACCCTTGTGGGAAAGAACACCAATAAGAGAGGACAAGCTTGCATTATCAACAATAAGAGTGCTAACAACACAATCACTTCCATTCTCCTCTTTGTATCCATCATAGCATCACCTATGCACATGTGAACAACCTCCTTATGCCTCCCACCTATCCTTCATTCCTGTAGAGAAATCTACATTTAACTATTATCTCTTAATTCTACACCCAAAAGGTTGAATTTATACAATGGGAAGAGCTCCAAAACCACCAATAAAGATGCCCAAATAAGCCTCTTTATTCCTCATGACCACAACCCTTGGAATGCCTCCATGGAACTTGAAAATATATCGATTTTGGCTCCAATACTTTCCCTCAAACTTAGTGCCCATTCTTGCAAGATAAACATTACATTAAATGCAATAAATGACAAAACACCAAGAGAAACTTGTTGCCACTTCCATGCTCCCACTTGGAGAAGCCCAAAGGTCACTTTTTTGTCCACTTCTCAAGTCATTAAATATTTTATTATAGGAATCCATAAGTGGGAAAAATAATATTAAATAATTGTGTTCACAACTCACTTTACCATTGCCAGTGGAACCCATCATCTCTTATGTATGCATTACAAATAATAATGAGAACTACACAATACAAATTATTTTCCCAATACATCCTAAGTGCCTTCAGACACTTTCTAAGGATGTTGGAACCATGTCATAGGATACAAGGTAGGGGACACATTAATCCTAACATTCTCCCATTTGATATCCTACATTGTAAATACATTGATAGGAATCACAAACAAAGGAAAACAATCCCTTAGGCATCCATGTACAATTTGAATCTTCACCATTCTTTCATTCTCTAACATGATACCTACAAAATCAACCATGACAACCACCATCAAACAAGAAACTCCTCACATCCTCCACACATGCCATATATGGAAGAAAATAAACATGCCAAGGCGAAACATATCAACTATCACTAAAGCCTGCACCAATCACTACATGAAAATAAGCATAAAATTCAAATGATAACAAAGGCTCTAAGCAGTTGTCTTACTCATATCATTTGGGAGAACATCCACAAAAAATTTCTATTCATCCAAGCTAAGCATACCTCAAACCAAGGTATACCAACATAGATAAAACTTTATGCCATCAACATATCAACTCTAAACCTACAATCAAGTCTCTATATATCCAACCTCCTATCTCAAAGAAACATATCAATGCACAAATGACCATAGACAAGGCCAACTAACAAAGTCTACATCACCATTGAAACAATCTCATGGATATAGACAATCGACATTCAAGTCATCCCACTACAAGAAAATGTTTATCTAATCCATAACTTTCATAACTCATAGATCCAAATTCAATGAAACATGCAAACTCGTCATCAAACTAGTAATCAACAAACTAAGATATCATAGAGGATAATTAGACATATATCTAGAAACTCTCACTGCACGAGTAATGACAAATCTAAAAATAGATCAACATAATTTCTATCTATAATACTTCACATAGAAGATGTGACTAACTCTTATATTACATAGTGCCAAGGAAACAACATTGATATGCAAAACTATGCTACAATACTTCTCTCACCATTAGTCTCCATAGCTCTCTCAAGTTCTTCACACTCAACCATGTGAATACAAATGTCCAAGACGAAGAACATGACCAAGGAGAGAGAACCTACAAATCAAACCATATCCTTATTCCACACTAACATGTACCAAGATGTGTCATGTAAGATCTCCTTCACCATTTCCAATCTGAAAGGGTATCAACATCTAACATTCAAATAAATTGAAATATGTCAAAAATATATGTAAACCTCTCATACCGAAGGTAGTTCAAAACATCCATCCATTCCGACAATAAAGGGAATATGCCCAAATCCACAAGCCATTTTCTATACCTTCTATATAAATCCTCAAAACTATATCCATAGCTTAAGACCAACAACAAGGAGAATAATGAAAATCCATAAAACCATGTATCTTCTTTGCAATATGTCCTAAAAATACTATATTCAAAACTTTCTCACATGATAAAACAAGACAAAAAATAAAGAATGCATCTGATAAGTAGGCGGGCAATACCTCTTAGTTCATTCACCTAATGAGTAGACCAAGAGTGGGAAACAATATTTTCATGAGTACACAACACCAAGAAATCAAAGCTTACAATAGATCACAATCTTCTCTTTAGATCCATTATGGATTCACATCTATAACCAAGTGTAGGCTCCTCTGTCTTTCTGTTGAACTGCTCATCAAGGAGTAACCATCTCAACACATGATCCAAAAAAGAATATGAGATCTCATATCTTCACCCAATTCTCTATAGTCTCCACGAGAATATACCAATTAATTCATGCCAACTTCAAATGCAACCTTGCAAAATAATAAAGCTCCAAGAAAATGATCAATACTTAAAACCAAAGAGAACCAACACCACCTCACCAAAGAATCAAGAATCTTCTATGGCACCAAGATGTCACCATCTTCAAACCACATTCAGATAACCATCCATCATCAAATGATAAATCCACATCACTGCCAAAGTTGCCATTGAACTGTGTAACCAAGATTTCTAGGCATTGTGATAACCATCTCCTAAGTAAAGATTCTTTGTGGCCTCAACATGATCATATAAACCAACCAAGATCTCCCAAAGGGATTAGTAAAATCACGATCTCCAAAACAAGAAGATATAGCTAGACATTCTTTGTTAGTAAAATTAAAGATGTCAAAATTTCACTGCAATCTAAAGGTAGAATCCAAGAGCTCCACATGACACAAACACCCATTGCAAAATATCACCCATCTTCTAATCAAAGATTGTCCATGGCTCACAATGTACTGCAACAACAACTTAGAACTAAAATATTGAAACAAAGATGATAGAACACATTATGTAACTGCATAAAGCTCCCATTGAAAGTGATACTGAGTTATACATTGTATCATGAACAACATCATTACCAACACTCCATTAAAAGTGAACAAAGATTTTTATGCACCATAATATTCTACATAACAAAGATAATTTGACATATCATGTGGGTTTTCACAACTCAAATACCTTAATCAACACTAGATCTAATTTGCTAAAAAAATCCACAAAGGATTAACAATAGATT
Organism: Cryptomeria japonica; assembly: GCF_030272615.1. Taxonomy (NCBI): domain Eukaryota; kingdom Viridiplantae; phylum Streptophyta; class Pinopsida; order Cupressales; family Cupressaceae; genus Cryptomeria; species Cryptomeria japonica. Next base: position 628,304,377 of record NC_081411.1, read on the forward strand.
AGTAAGAGCCTTCCAATCAAGCATGCAAACATGTAAGTCTCCATCTAGAACACTCTGAATCTAGTCATACCACAAATATACATTCCACATATTTTAGCTATCTTGTAAAACCTACAAAACAATCTCTATTAATCTGAAATCCATTTAAACATCTAGGCGTTCATATTATACATGTCATCTGAAAAATAGAATAAGCACATATCTACAAAACCTGACACTTGGAAAAACAAGATCACCGTAATCATGCATAGAAAGATCATCCAAAATATCTCCATCTAAAATAAAGTTACACAAGTGTATACTGATACATGACTCATTCCTTTGTACATAACATAACTCATTCCAATCAAGAACAATACATCACATGTGGAAAATCACGCCACAAAAAACACATATAAGACAATGCATAAAATGAACCAATATATACATATATGTACTAATGATAAAAAAACATTTTAAATACTTGAAAATCCAACAAAAAGAGAATTATGAGAATCTTATGCATAAAACATGGATTGTCAACATAATTTTCAATGGTGCTATAAAAAAATGAAAATAAGGATTCATAAATGAAGATACTCATGAAATATACCAACTCCTAGAGTTGTGGCACACCATCTATCACTAAATCGAACCTTTGAGAGTGTTTTGCTCCTTGCACATTTTTTAAATTATTTAATTAATCTAGTGCGTCATTAATTATCACCTAATTGGACTCAATTGTTGGGATTGAGGTGACATCAACTTTGGAAATCCTTGTATTAGTTATTTTCCTAATGTTACTTGTAAATTACCCATAAGAGATGAAACTGTTTCACCAATAGTGGTAAAAGATCTCATGTAAAGACGAAGTTACAATTACTATTTGAACTTTGGGAAAAGGAAAATATAGCTAAGGTTACCATTTGGAATCTTCTATTTTCAAGTTGTTGGACACATGTAAGGTGTTGTAGGTTTATGTATGATAGTTTTAACAAATTCTATAGGCTATCATGAGTCACTATGAGTGCATTTATGACAAGACTTCTATATTGGTCCAAATTGGTGAGATGAATTATGATAGTTGTAAGAGAATCTATAAGTGGCTATTTTGAGGTACATTCATGATTCCAAGATTGTGGGTCATATGGGTGTTTACCATGGTATTTTGGAACCTTGTTTTGGCCCATAGTGATGTTCTATAGTGGTATTTTGGGCCTCCATAAGTCTATATATTGAGGTTTTGAGATGGAGACATAATGAGAGCTCATTTTTTGTACGTATGTGCTATTGGATTGAAGGTTGAAGAGGAGAAGGAAAGAAATATTGTATGTAATCTCTGTTTCATGAAGATAATACAAACATCGATTTCTCTTCTTGTTGGATTTTTTTCTCAAAAGGGTTTCTCCATATAAATCCTATGTTGTGAGATGTTCTTCTTGTGTTGTTGATTTATACTTCGCTATTGCTGCTATCTTATGGTGAAATAAAGTTCATTTATGTGATGTTTTATGTTCATCTAAGATAGATTTATTAAGTATGATAAAGTGGTGGTTTTTGACATAACAAAGAAGATGAATATTTTCATGGTTTCCTATATTAAGACAACTTAATTTTTAGATTTGCATACTGATGTAGGAACATCCGGTGGTGTGAGGGAAATCTTGCATCACCCAAAAAAATATTTCCTTTTGTTAGTTTTCTTTTAATGTTTTTGCATTTTAGGGATACCCATTGGGGCGAATGAGAAATTCCAACTTTCAGAATTGTCTAGCTGCCTTTTCTAGCCAATCTACTATTTTTTAGAAAGTTTTAATTTGAAGGTGGACGGAGCCCAAAATTTGTGGGGAGCTTGAGAATGGAAAAAGAAGCACTTTGGAAAAAGAATCAGGTTAAAATCATTAACAATTTGAAAGTTATTCAAGTTTTAGTTTCTTGAAAAACTAATAAAATTATCCCAAGTCAGATTTGAGGCACTAAATGGCCTCGAACGGCCCCCAAAATGGCGTGAATCAGCAAAGCAAATACTTAGGATATTCTTCACTCAGAGAGATTTTTGACACCTCAAACGACGCGTCACTCCAATCATTGGTTCAAAAGTTATGGTTGCCAGAAGTTGGACCATTTTTTCAAAACATTTGCAATTTTCAAATTTGGCTCAATTTTGAAATTCAAATTGTATGTTTTGGTGCTAGACCACCAAATTTTAATTTTTAAATTGTAATTTTGGCTCCAAAATGAAAGGGGAGGCTATTTAGGACCCATTTGAGGAAACTCATAATAGTTTTGGGAGAGTGTGTTTTTGGATGATAGTTTTTGGGTTGGAAAATTTTAGATTGTGGGAAAAGGGTTTTCCAGAAAGTTTTGTAGGCTGTAATGTGCTGCAGCCTGTGAGGATTCATTCCTCCTATTTTTAATTGCATATATTGAAAATAGTTTTCGTATAATAATAGAATAGATCTTTTGTGTCTCTATTGTTGTGTTTTTTTGTGTCTCGGATTTTGCCCTCATCAATTGGTATTAGAGTAGGTTATTCCTCACCATGTGGACAGATCGCTGGACGTGAGGTAATTCACAACAAGACTTGTGGTTATGGGATTGAAGTCAAGATGCCTCCAAGAGTGATGTGTGGTGGAAGAAATGCTTTGGCAGACAAGGGTTTTAGGGCCCTCTTGAGATAGATTGATGTGTTGCAAGAGGAGCTTTGAAGAGGGTTTGATATGAGGAGAGGAGAAAGTGAAGATGATGAAGAGGTTGAGGATACATCTGAGGAGGAAGAAGAGGAAGGAATAGATCAAAATCAAGCTCAACTATTAAGGGCCATTTTTTAGATCGGGAAGAGACCCATAATTGAAGTTGCCAATTATTTCGGAAATCTAAACCTGGAAGAGATGATTGAATGGATTAATGAGATGGAGGAGTATTTTGAGTATGAGGAGATAGAGGACCCAGATTGGGTCAATTTTGCAAAAACAAAGCTAAATGGTCATGCCAATACTTGGTGGAAAGAGGTCCAACTTAAGAGAAATAGGAGAGGAAAGAGAAATAGCACCAGATGGGATCAGATGGTTGAGAAGCTGAAAAATAAATTCATTCCCATGGACTACAAATTGAATCTACTGAAGAAATTGCAAGGATTAAAGAAAAGTAGCAATTCTATCAAGGAGTATATGGAGGAATTTTACAAAATGATCATCATAACAAACCACACAAAGGCCAACAAGGAGAAAGTCGCCTGTTACCTTAATGGGTTATGACCAAGTATTCAAGAAGGGTCGAGCCTAGTCAGAATGGCCAACATTGAGGATGCATACCAATTTGCATCGAAAGTAGAGGATAAAATGAATAAGAGATTTGAAGGAAAGCAAAAAGAGAAAGGTCAAGGTGGTGGAGGTGGCGAAAGATCCTTTGGGGATCAAAATGAGGATTAAAAAAAAGGAAGATGTAATAGCTGAAATTAGAAGGGTGATAATTTCTATTGCCCCTGTGATCAAAACAATGGTGAGCAGTGAGGAAGAGGAAGAGGAAGACCTGGACAAGGATCTAGGAGAGGTGGTTTAAGAGGAACCTCTTTCCATTGTGGTAAAGAAGGGAATAGAGCCTACGCATGTCCACAACACCAAGGGAGGACATATAGAAGAAATGAAGACCATTGACAAGTCGCACATGCAGACGAAGAAGCTTGGTCTAAGCATTCTGATGATGTTGAAAGGGGAGAAGCCCTAATTGTCAAGAGAAACCCTATAAATGAGGAGAAATAACCAGATCAGAGGAAGAGTCTATTTTGCACCAGATGCAAATGCAAAGATAAGTGTGTTGGAATCAATGAACACTGAGAGGGGAGGTGAATTAGTGTTCTACAATTTATAACTTTCTTTAACTGAATCTTAAACCACCAGATGCAAAAGAATGAAAGTAAAATGTAGAAACTCAACACACACAAGTACAAAACTATAGGATCAAAATTTTTACGTGGAAACCCAGAAAGGGAAAAACCATAGTGGGATTGAGACCCACAATATTATAATACTGTGATCATGAGTATAATAATATTACAAGGGAATGCACATGCATTTAGGCACACTGGCTAGAGCTCACTACTCAATTACAATAGAGGGCTACAACCCCCGGAGGACTCACTGTCCTACAAATGATTACAAATGATAAATGATTCTATGAACTGACGAATAGAATTTATAAATGCCAAAATGCAGTTCCGATTAAACACAAAAAATCTTCTTCCACTATTCTAACACATTGCTCTATTATGCTCTACTCCTCCATATACCGGAGCATCAATCCAAGGATAACACACATGAAACGGTGCACAGACAATCACACAATCTTCACACACACATCAATCACCAAAATGCTTATATAGATCGGTCTTATATATCCACAACACTTGATTAGGTCGCCAATATGTCAGCTTCAAACATATTCACAAAATATGAAATGTGTAACAAGAAGTCAGCTCAATCTGATTACCGATACACATGCGGACCAAATTTTTTTATAATACATTTCAAATAAGTTGGCACAACATCCTCGAGCATAGTACCAATCAACAAAATCATCCTAGAGATTCTGCATAACACACTATACCAAAATAACCTCGTTCTTCTTGAAATACCGGATATCGGATCATCAAACCTGCACTAGAATCAACACCAAAAGATAGGATTGCAAACAAAGCAATACCAACCAATAGATCGAATACCTCTTCCACTACAAACAAAAATGTGCACCCAAAATTGAGTTTTGCTCAATGTACTCACACTCTGCCAAACACTATGTTCCACCTCCAGACTTAAGAAAAAATTCCAATAAAGTGAATTTGGATTTACCAGATGATGTATCTGATCTGAGTTGCCATCAATGACAACCCCTAAAAAATCCTCAAGAAAAATCTCTTTCGAAACAATGTCTCTTGCCAACAAAGTGTTGCGATGTGATTATTGACAATGGAAGCACTAATAATTTGGTGTTCGAAGAGATGGTCACAAAGTTGAGGCTGAAGAGGGAAAGGAATCCAAATCCATATTTGATTGCTTGGTTGTAGAAGGACCACAAAGTTTTGGTCAATGAGTAGTGCCTTGTAAAGTTCAAGATTGGCAGTTACCATGATGAGGTACTTTGTGACATCATACCTATGGATGCATTTCACATGCTGTTAGGGAGGCCATGGAAGTTTGATAGGCATGCTATACATGATGGTTCTGATAATACCTTTACCCTAACAAAGGATGGAGTTCACCATAAGTTGAAGCCCTTGAAGGAGGTGGAAGAAAAGGTGTAGTAGTGCTAGAATGTGTTTTGTTGATGGAAGCGAATTTATGGAAGGCCCAAAACATGAATGTATGTGCTATGCTTTAATTCATAGACTGGATTGAGAAGAGAGTAAAGAGGTGCCTATAGAAGTTTTAGGTTTTTTGAATGAGTTTCAAGACATTGTGTCTGATAATGTGCCTGAGGGTTTACCAAGTGGAAGGTCTAACAAAGCTGTAGATGCCTTAAGTAGGAGGTAGATTTTATTGACATAAATGCAGTTTGAAGTGATTGGGTTCAATGAACTGAAGACTTTGTATCCTAATTTTGCAAAAGCTTGGAAAGCTTTCAAAGAGCCTATTACTTTGGATAGGAAAAGATGGTTGGATTTCATAATCCAACATGAAATGTTGTTTGAAAAAGCTAGTTGTGTATTCCTAAGAGTTGCATGAGGGAGAACTTGATAAAGGAGAAGAACAATGGAGGAATGACATGACATTTTGGTTGAGATAATACCATTACCATTATCAGTGAACACTATTATTGGTCTCAGCTATCACATGATGTGAATAAATTTGTGCAAAGTTGCAGAGTATGTTAGATGGCTAACAGAGTAAGTCAAAATATAGGGCTATATCGACCATTACCTGTACTTGAGAGGCCATGGGAGGATATAAGCATGGATTTTGTTCTTAGCTTACCAAGGAAACAAAGAGGAAATGATTCAGTATTTGTGGTGGTTGATAGGTTTTCAAAGTTGGCATGTTTAATGCCTTTCTAGATGACCCATGATGCTGATTTATTCTTTAGGGAGGTGGTAAGACTACATGGTCTACCAAAAAGTAGTGTTTCAGATTGTGATACCAAGTTCATTGGATACTTTTGGAGGACCTTGTGGAAGAAATTAAAGAGAGAGTTGAAGTTTAGTTCTGCAAAACATTCACAGACTAATGGACATATAGAAGTGGTGAACAAGAGTCTGGGTAACCTACTAAAATTTTTGGTAGGAAATAAACCCAAGGGATGAGACTTGATCTTACCATAGGTATAATTTGCTTACAAAAATTCTATCAATAGGATCACTGGGTAGATCACCATTCTAAATTGTGTATGGAGGCTATCCAAGGACTGCTCTAGAATTAAGGAAAATGGACCAAGAGAAGAATACAAGTGCCAAAGCTTAATATTTTGTAGAGCACATCAATAATCTACATGAAGAGATGATGAAGTATATTACCAAGATGAATATGTAGTATAAGACTAAGGTAGATCAAAAAAAGAGGTATAAGGAGTTTTATATTGGAGATGAAGTGACGATCCATCTGAGAAAAGAAAGGTTTCATGTGAGGAACTACAATAAGATGAAAATGAAGAAGTTTGGTCCCTATAAAATTATGAAGAAGCATGATTCAAGGAACACATATGAGATAGAGTTGCCGGATGGAATCAACATTTTCCCTGTGTTCAACTTTGTAGATTTAATAGAATATCATGAAGGTGGCACAAAGGAGGAACAAATAATAGAACAATATAAAATCCCTACACCTACTTTAGAGAAGGAGATGCTAGAATCAATGAACACTGAGACAGGGGGTGAATCAGTAATATGAAGTTATCAAATTTGTTAACATGATTCTTTTCCACTAAATGCATAATTAAGAAACTAAAATGCAGAAACACAAAGAAAATAAGCTCATAACCATAACACCAATATTTTTACGTGGAAACTCGGAAAGGAAAAACCACAGTGAGATTTGAACCCACAATATTATTATAGTATGGTCGGTAGTATAACAATATTACACGAGGGGAATGTACATGCATTCAGACACATTGCCTAGAGCTCACTGCTCAATTACAAAAGGACCAGAGGAAGGCTCACTTCCTTATAGGCTAATACACATAGATTAAAATGAGTAATGAACTGAAGAAAAGCATCTAACTATGTCAAATGATAGTTTCAGTTAGGAACAAAGTGATCTACTGTTCTTTTCTAATAGCTGCTCTATTATGCTCTTCTACTCATTACTAGATCAACAAAAATTAAGGTGCGCACATGAAACTGCGCTCAGTCACTCCCAAAATCATCTCACATATCATATCATCACTCAAATAAATTATCCAAGTCGATCTTATATATCCGCATTAACAAAATTGATCTCCCACAAGTTGGCTTCTCAAAATATCAAAACATGAAACGTGTCACTTCAGGTCAGCTCAAATCTTCACAAAACCATATTCTGGATCCAAAATATATGTTTACATTCTTCCCATAAGTCGGTCCGATTACTTCAATCTTACCAACAACCACCAAAATCACCTGAAAGAATCCGGTCCACACGATACACCACCAATAATGAAGATAACCCTATTTTACTGCTCTATCGGATATCAAACCTTCTAACATGCTTAAGAAACAACATCAGAGGATATGATTATGTGATAATATGCTTCTCGTACTCAATCAACTTAACTCAGATCACTAAAAACAAAAACACATCACTGGAAATGAGAAGTGTTCACCAAAACTATACACTGAGTATCACCGATAGACTTATACCAAAACTTACTCAAGACATTCAGATATCCCAAACTCCATATCATATAAGATGTATAGGTTGAGTTTCCATAAATGACAACTCCTAAGAAATATCATGCACCAGACATCATCAATCTTTACAGGAGCATCACCGTAATAGTGTCTTATGCCAACAATCTCCCCCTTTGGCATTGATGGCAACACTGTAAAAAATGATAAGTGTTCCAAACTCCAAAAACTACAAGCAATCCAACAATCTGAAATCTGTACACTCAAATGACTCCCCCTAAGAATGAACATCATTTTTCATTGCTCCCTCTCCTTCAACTCTCACTCCCTTTGACATCAATGGAAAAGGGTAGGAATCTGCCATCACTTATGTACAAATGAATGCAATAATTTACATGAATTTAAAAATGTTTGCATAAGTGACCTTCAAGGATTTCAAGTACTCATTCCATCCTCTTAGGAAATAATCTAAAATATTTAACAGAGCACTAAACATGTATGCATGAAATTCAACACCTTTGAGTTCTGATGGCACCGATTTACCTAAAGTGTTGACTGCATCCTGTTGAGATCCAAGTAAGGTGTCCATCTGGAGAGTGATCAGACTTCTTAGTTCTCCCACTCTTCTTAACACTTTCTCTTTGTTTTTATTCAAGCCCTTTATTTTTTCAGTGAGATCCATTATTTGATCTACTAAGGAACTTGGAAAAACCGAATGAGGAGCAAATCAATGACCAATATTGGCTAGTTTCCCTTCACGATCTCTTATTTGCTTATCAATAATTGCAATAAACTTGGGCAAAAAGAGACATGATTTGAATATTTTGCCACTTTCATCTAATGCATCTTCTACACTCTTCATGATAGACTTAAAAACTTCCCTATTAGTCTTAGTTGTTTTCAAATAGTTTGGAAGCCTCATATCATTGAACTTATTCAAAACCTTTATATTTGTAGCTTTCTCTAATGACACAAAATCAGATTCTACTTTATTTAACATATCCTTAAGCTTACCAGAGGGTGAGTCATTGGAAATTTTCTTAAGGTTAGGAAAAACTTTCTCCAAAACTATAGTTTCTGAAGATATCACTTGTTTCTCTTTTGATGCGGACTGGAGTAAGTCCTCACTTTCCTTGATCTACACAACGATGACCAATTTTAGTGCTTGAAGAGGGGACAAAGTACTTAAGTCTACCAAACCATGAGAAAGACCATCCTCAACTACAATATGTTTTCCTTTATCAGGAATAGTGGCTTTTGTCATGGTTTCCAGAGCTTCGTTTGTTTGCCCTTCATCCTTCTCCTTCACAGGTTCTTTAGTTTTTACATCCTCTTCACCTTTCTTATCATCTCCTGCACCCTTACTTGCTTTAACTAACTCCTCAGCTATCATCTCAACAATTATTTCTATCTTAGGAGGATCCTGCGTAGCTTCACCGGAGTGGTCAATGCTTGATCATCAATGGCATCAAGTAGAGTTTCCTGTTCAATCAGATCAATTTGTACAGTGGGTTGATCTTGAGAAACTTCTGTCTATACATGAATCACTGGAGGAGAAGTGTCTTTTCTTGAATGCCCTTTCGGTTGGGAGTCATCCTTCTCCGAAATAACTTGATAGTTATTTTCTTTCAAAATTTTCCTCAAAATACCTTTTGTATCTTTCACCACTTCGTCTACCCTTCCGAACATTATTTTATTCACTCTATGCCCTCTCCAGAAGTTTTCCTTTGCAAGTCCTAAAATCTTAATGTAAATTCTTTCAACCTTTCATCTTCTACACTAGTTGTGTGTCTCCGGGCATCCAAGATATCATACAACTCTTTTGGGATGATGGATGATAATTCAATCAATGCTTTACTAAAATAATTTATGTAGTGTACAACTTCCTCTTCTATAGCTCTCCAAACTTTCTCATAAGAATTCTCATAATATACAAAAAGATTTATCAAATTACCTTCATTAACTATTGTATCTACAATATTCTGCAATGGAGGGACAATAGTGAAGGAACCTTCAATCTTACCAAACTTCAAGGCTTCATCTATCTCAGACTTCTTCTTTCCCGCCCTTGTCCTTCCAGATGTCTCTCCTTGAGACTTAACTTTCTTGGCAAGAGGAACATCACCAGATGTAGGTTTCTAGACTACCCTTGCATAGGTGGCAGTCTTCTTTACTTCCCTCACCTCTTCATCTGACTTTGTTTCCTCTTCTGCTGCAACATATTGTGTTGTAGATTTCTCCTTCTTCCTATTCTTAGCTCCACTAGTAGATGCTGCTGGTTTAGGCTTAGTTGGAGTTATTGACTTCTTTATAGCAGAGGTAGGTGCAACTTTTCTTAGTTTGGCCTTGGACTACTTGGGAGGAGCCGGTTTAGCTTGTGGCTTCACCACATATTCCTCCTCCAGAATATTTTTCTCTTTCTCTTTGCACTACTTCTCTGGTAATGCCCATTTGCTCAAGAAGTTCCTCAACCTCCTTTCTCACTTTCCTTTTACTTCTGGGCCTAGTGAACTTCTTGTGCAGGTCTAGGTCCTTCTCCTAGAAAGTTCCAAATCTCTTCTCTTTCTGGTCCATCAGTTGGCTCAACATGTATTGAGCATATGCATCAAGCGTGTCAGCATCATCCTCATACCCCATGGGCATTATCCACATAGTTCTTGGCTCAACTACCTCAATGTGACACTCATCCTTGTCAACCAGGAAATAGTCTTCTCATATTTCTCTACTATGGTCTTAGGAATTGGTGCAGCCACCGGTAACGAGAAACCTCAAAGAGATCATTCCTACCAGTCAACAAGAGTAAACACAACGGATACACAAAGATATGATGGAGGCAATGCAAAACTAATGAAATTATATCATGAATTGTTAATACAATCAATTGATAATTATTCGGGCTACATAGATTGGCACACAGGCTTGCAAGAACATACAAAATAGGTCGCATTCGGGACCTTGAATCAAGCGATTTATCTTCTAAGTTCCATCTCCTATCTTCTACTATTTACTATCTATTGTCTACTATCCTCATAATGCTCAAGTACACTGATATATATACACAATCCAAGGAAAATAGGTCAGCCCAAAGGATCAAAGCCCAAAGAACAAAACCAAACATGTACAACCAACAAGGTCGACCTCCACTAAGAGACTTCCAAAAAAATCCAAAGGATGAAACATGGAAGGTCGACCACATGCCAAAAATATCGGGATCAATGTCCAAGGCTTTGGAAGATTCAGAATGGGTTATGATAGATCACCATAATAGGTCATAGGCAACTGGTAACAAAGGAGAAACCGATAGCAAGAAACTATCATGGGAACCGGTAGCGATATCTTGCCAGAAAGTGATCCAAATGCGATGCAGTTTGGAAGCAAGAAAGATGATCAAGTCTTCGAGTAGAATCCAACTCCATAGGTTATAGTGAGCCAAAACCGGTACACAGAAAGAAACACTAAAACTGTAAACAGGAAGCAAAACAACAAAGGAAAATGTTTTTCTTTTGGTTGATGCAAGATTGCCATGAACCGAGGATGCTCCTGCATCAGACGTCCGAGGTTGTTGAAAAAAAGCGAGTCTCTCACTTTGCAGGGGTCAAAGTAAAACCAAGGCGGTCTACCTCTGCCTGAGAAATCCAAGATGAATCTTCAGCTGGTCTACCTTTCCACTTTACTAAGTACTCTTGATACTGACTGCTCCGGGTACTGCGCCCAATCCTACTATCCAAAATATCTTCAATCTGATCTGGTTCCTTCCAGGGCAGCTGTTTCTCCCAGTCTGCTACAGTCTTCACTGAATTCTAGTTCATGAACTTGATGAAGGTCTACAATACTAAACACCGATGAAATACTCAAACCATCTGTTAACTCCATTTCATATGCATTTCTAGAGCTGAATTTCCTTAAGATCTTACAAGGTCCAAACTTCTTCATCTGCAACTTATTATAGGTTTCAATCGAGAATCTTTCTTTTCTTAAGTATACCATCACCTCATCGCCAACTTCAAATTCCTTATGTCTCCTCTTCTCATCTGCCTTTTCCTTATACTTACTGTTCATGTCCTCCAAATGTTGTTTAACTTGACTATGCAAGGCTGCCATGTGATTTGCAAAATTCTCTGCTTCTGAACTTCTCCAGTCATCACTACTAATATCCCTTAATTTTGATATACCTCTAGGATGCATTCCGGTAACTATCTCAAAACGTGTTTTTCCGGTACTCCTACTCACTGAATTGTTATAGGCAAACTCTGCTTATGCAAGGATTAAATCCCAACTTCCAGTTTTATCTCCCACTAAACATCTCAACAGGTTTCCTAAGCTCCGGTTAACTACTTCTGACTGTCCATTAGTCTATGGGTGAAAAGTAGAACTGAATTTCAAATCCGTCTTTATCTTCTTCCAAAGTGTTCTAAAAAAATAGCCAACAAACTTAGTGTCTCTATCTCAAACTATGCTTTTAGGTAATCCATGCAATCTCACCACTTCCTTGAAAAATAGGTTTGCCACATGAACTGCATTTGATGTCTTCTTACAAGGTATGAAATGAGCCATCTTAGAAAATCTATCCACCACAACAAATATTGAATCATTCCCTCTCCGTGTCTTAGGCAATCCTAGTATAAAATCTATGCTTATATCCTCCCAAGGTCTAACCGATACTATCAAAGGTTTATACAATCCTGCATTCTGACCACTACCTTTTTCAACTTGACAAACTCTACAACTCTTCACATATCTTTTAACATCCTTATGAATATGGGGCCAAAAGTACTACTCACTTACCAAGGCTACTATTTGTCAATACCAAAGTGTCCAGCTAAACCTCGACTATGTTTCTCCTTAATCAGATTCTCCCTCATAGAACTCTTAGGTAGGCACAACTGAACTCCTCTAAACAACATTCCATCCTGCATGAAATAGCCAAACCACTTACTCCTATCTACCATAATTGGTTCTCTACATGCTTTCCAAGGTTCTCCGAAATCCAGGTCGTCATCATACAAGGTCTTCAATTCTTCAAAACCTAATACTATTCTCATCTCTGTCAGCAAATTCCTTCTCCTACTTAATGCATCAACAACTTTGTTATATTTCTCACTTCTATGCTTCAACACAAAGGTGTAACTTTGCAAAAATTCTACCCATCTCATATGTCTTTGATTCAACTTACTCTGATTGTTCAAATACTGTAAAGCTTGATGATCTGTATACAACACAAACTCCTTAGGCAACAGGTAATGTCTCCACTTCTTCAAGGTTTGAATTATGACATAAAATTCCTAATCATATACTGAATATCTTCTCCTAGCATCATTCAATTTCTTACTAAAATAGGCTACCACTCTTCCTTCTTGGCTCAAGATTTCTCCTATTGGTATTCCACTTGCATCACAATCAACTTGAAATACTTTTTTGAAATCCGATAAAACCAACATAGGTTTCTCTGTCACTTTCTTCTTCAATAACTCAAAACTTTTATTTGCTTCGGTAGTCCATCTGAATTCCTTCTTGTCTCCTCTCATGGTCTTAGTCATAGGGTTACAAATTGAACTAAAATTTCTAATGAACTTCCAGTAGAAACTAGCTAGTCCATGAAATAATCTTACCTCTCCAATGTTTTCCAGTGTAGGCCACTCAACGATTACTTTCACTTTCTTAGGGCCCATCTTCAATCCATCGACAGATATCACAAATCCCAAATAGACTAACTCTTCCTTCATGAAAGTACACTTTTTGAGGTTTATCAACAACTTTTCTTCTCTCAACCTCTGCAAAACTTGTCTCAAATAAAACAAATGCTCCTCTTTTGTCTTACTGAAAATCAAAATGTCATCCAAGTAAACAATAACAAACTTACCCAAGAATTTCTTCAATACCTCATTCATCATCCTCATGAAAGTACGAGGTGCATTAGTCAACCCAAAAGGCATCACAAACCATTCATACCGTCCTTCATTTGTCTTGAATGTTGTCTTCCACTCATCTCATTCTCTGATCCTAATCTGATGATATCCACTCTTCAAATCTATCTTTGTAAAGTATCTTGCTCCACTCAAACAATCCATTATGTCATCCATTCTAGGTAAGGGAAACTGGTATTTCACTGTGATCTTGTTTATTGCTTTGGATTCAGTACACATTCTCCATTCTCTATTCTTCTTAGGTGCCAATACTGCTAGTACTGTATAGGGACTCAAACTTTCTCTGAACAAAGCTTTCTTCAACAATTCTTGCACTTGTCGGTTCAACTCCTCATTCTCTGTCAGTGTCAACCAGTGTTCAACTTTGTTAGGCAAACTAGCTTCGAGAATCAAATCCATGCAATGACTGATACTTCTTACCAGTGGTAATCCATCAGGAACATTATCTGAAATGATGTCTTCATATTCTTTCAACAAATATTTTATCTCCTCTGGTTGTTCTACTTCTGGTTCTGGTCTCTCAGTCTTCCTAGGAATCATGGCAAAACACACATTCTCATGTCTCATTCCATCTAGGAACTTCCTTCCATCCACCAAATAGATCCTAGCATTCGTACAGACTTCACTTTTCAAAGGATCCTCCAAAGGTAACAAGGTTTGCTTCATCCCTTTTTCCACAATGGTGTGTACGTTCTTCCTTCCATCATGTATTGCCTGTCTATCAAACTGCCAAGGTCTACCCAACAAAAGGGGACAAATATCCATAGGCATAATATCACACAAGACTTTATCATGATAATTCCCAATTTTCAATTTCACAAAACATTTCTCACTTACTAACAACTTGTGTTCATCCTGAATCCATGCTATCTGATAAGGCTTAGGGTGTTTCAATCTTTCCAAATTCAACTTATTCACCATCTCTTCCAAAACAAGATTGTTTGAACTACCACTATCAATAACACCTTTACAACACTTATCGAATACCTTACATCTATTCTAGAACAATTTTCTCCTCTACAAGGGTTCCTCTTCTTCTCCGGTATGACACAAAACTCTCCTCATCATCAATAGTTCTCCATCTTCTAGTTTGTTAGTTGATCCGATGGGGATTTCTTCCACCACTGCTGCTCTTTCGGTACTCTCTGTCTTCTTACATTCAAATGAATGATGTCCTTCTCTTCCACACTTAAAACAAGTTCCTCTAAATTCTCTCTTATCTTGTCTTCTATCATCTTTTCGAAAATTCTCATTCTGATAGCCATCCAGTTCTCTTCTTTGGTAGAAATTTCTATCATCCTTCTGATATGAACCATCTTTCTGGTATGAATTACCTTCCCTGCTTACTTCTTTATCCTTGCTTTGATCTATACAAGTATCTCTTCCTCTGGTATATCCTCTTCCTCCTTGAAATCTACTTTCGGTAAACCTTCCACCTCTACCTCTCTGCCTCTGCTCATGTCTCTTATTTAACTTCTCTTCTATTTTTAAGGCATACTGGTAAGCTTCTTCAACACTCTCCAATTTGATCAAACCGAGTTCATCTTGTATAGACATCCGCAATCCATTCAAATATCTAGCAACTTGTTTAACTTCATCATCTACATGTCCAGATTTGATATTCAACTTATAAAAGACTTCAGTGTACTCCTTCACACTAGATTCCTTCTGTCTCAAATTCTGCAACTTCTGGAACAGGTTTACCTGATAATCAACCAGTATAAACTTTGATTTCAACTTCACAACCATGCGATCTCAAGTATTAATTTTCTCTTTACCTCTCCTCTGTCTATCAACTTGCAAATTCTCCCACCAAAGAGATGCATGACCTTTCAACCAGGTACAGGCATATTTCACCTTCCTTTCCTCTACAGTGTTTTCAAAATAAAAATACTTCTCCATTTTTGAGATCCAATCCATCAATTCATCGGAATCCTGCTTTCCATCATATTTCGGTGGGGTAAAATGGGGTTTAGTATTATCCCTACTCAAAACCCTCAAAAACCTTTCCTCACCTGGATCAACCGCTAGTGGGTTTTCTTGTTCCGTCGAGGCTTCTTCTGCCTCATCCTCACTTAGATCCTCAATATGTCAACCTCTTCTTTGTGCTGTCTCCACAGCTTCCAACCGGGCTGCTATACCTCGCAACATTTCCATCATTGCTAGGTCTGCATTTCAATGCGCTTCACCATTCCTAGTTCCTCTTCGTGCCATCGATTCACGCTAGTCCTCTGCACTTTCAGGTCGAATCTGCAATTTGCCACCCTACAACAAAATTCAGGACATACAATCCTCTGGAATGAAACTTCTCTTTGATACCACTTGGTGCAGCCACCGACAAGGAGAAACCTCAAAGAGATCTATCCTACTGGTCAAAAAGAGTAAACACAATGGATACATAGAGATATGATGGAGGCAATGTAGAACTAATGGAATTATATCATGAATTGTTAATACAATCAACTGGTAATTATCCAAGTTACATAGATTGACACACAGGCCTGCAAGAACATATAGAATAGGTTGCAACCGAGACCTTGAATCAAGAGATTTATCTTCTAAGTTCCATCTCCTATCTTCTACTATTCACTGTCTACTGTCTCTTGTCCTTTTAATGCTCAATTACACTGATATATATACACAATCCAAGGAAAATAGGCCGGCCCAAAGGATCAAAGCCCGAAGAACAAAACCTAATGTGTACAACCAACAAGGTCGGCTTCCGCTAAGATACTTTTGGAAAAATCCAAAGGATGAAACATGGAAGGTTGACCACATGCCAAAAACATCGGGATCAACATCCAAGGCTCCGCAAGCTTCAAAATGGGTTCAGGTAGATCATCGGAATAGGTCTTAGGCAATCGGTAACAAAGGAGCAACCGGTAGCAAGAAACTGTCATGGGAACCAGTAGCGATATCTTGCTAGAAAGTGATCCAAATGCGATGCATTTTGGAAGCAAGAAAGATGATCAAGTCTTCGAGTAGAATCCAGCTCCATAGGTTCTAGTGAGCCAAAATCGATACACATAAAGAAACACTGAAACTATAAACAAGAAGCAAAACAATAAAGGAAAATGTTTTTTTTTGGTTGATGCAAGATTGCCATGAATCGAGGAGGCTCCTGCATCAGGAATTCTCTCTCTGTTTTTGATAGTGTCTTGGAAGTTCTTGAAATAACCCCATAATGCAGATATTCTCATTACATTGTCACCTATACCCAACAATCCTTCCTTAATTTTCATAGCCACTGGTTTGTCATAACCCCATTGGAATTTTCCTATACTAGGGATCTCATTCATGAAGTATTATGCTAAACAGACAATAAGGGATCTAAAATTTAAGGTATGTTTATTATCTTGCTTGATTTTCTTCAAGTTTCTCATCAATTCACTTAGGAGTACTAAAGAAAGATCATACCTTTTATCCTCCTTGATCATTTGATGTGCACTAAATATGGTAGTATCAGAGACAGAGTTCTGCTTGCTAGATTGATAAACCTTGTAGCCCATCACCATTGAGGAAAATCTCACATCATGCTCAACTATGTCACTAATTATCATCGATCGGTTGTCATATTGGGAACCAGTAACAACTGTCACAGTGGTGTTCTATACTTTCCACGAACTAGGAATCTCATCGGTCATACTCTAGCATGTGGCTTCTTGAATGGCCTATTTTTTAATCTTATGAGGTCTGTCCAACCATATGAACTCACGATGAACCCTTCTTAGAATGTACCATACCCATTCCTCTTCATCAAATAATAAAAAATGGATAAACTATGAAACCCTTGTCATGAAGAGGCTTGTATTTTGGCTTCAGATTTCCCAAACTATCTGCCATATGCTTGTTATAGAGTGTAAGAATGTCCACATTGCCAAGTTCTTCAATATCACAGTGAATGTATGCCCTGATATCTTCATTGTGAAGAACACCGTATGGAACTTAAGAGAATGATCCTTTTGGATCATCTTCAACATATCTGAAAGGATGCTTTTTGAAAACGGGCCTTTGTCTATAAAAAATTTCCATAATCAAAGGGGTTGCAATGCCAGATGTAGACGCCATGACGAATTTAGGGTATGAAATTATTGCTCACAAATAGATAAATACCTCTTTCAATCTTAACTGGACACAAGAAATCTTTGAATGATTGCCTAAAGCTCAATTATTTCAGCTCAAACTTGGTCACCTTGCTCTTCTTCCTTTACTTTTCAATCGCAGTGTGAGAAATAAATGACTGAAATACCCTTTTTAACCTAATTTCTAATTGTAATAAATGCTCATCCTTAAAGCTTCTAGTTATCTTACTTTTCATGAAATTGCCTTCCAGAGTCTCAAATCTCCATGAAATCTTCCGGATATTATTTGCATGCTGGATTGAGATCTTCTGCAACCTTCCAGAACTGGGTACAGATCTCTGAAGAGGGGATTCTATTAATCTGCATGAAAAACTCCCTCTAAAGTCAAAATTCCTAGTTACCGAATGAGGTTCCATCACCAAATTCAGGTGTGGAGGCATTCTGCACATTTTGATCTTCTTTCTTAACCCACATCTTCTTATGCTGATCTTTGATTTCATCTACCTTTGCTTTGCCTTTCTCCTTTGATTTGTTCTTGTTCACTGGACCATTGTTTCTACTTCAACAATATTGCAATATGTCCATGTTTGTTGCAAGCATGAAAGACAACATTTCTTTGCATAGGCCTAAAATTTATTTGATTTGGTCTCATCCCGAATTAGTTAGAGATATGTCCAAACATCCCACATACAAAACATCTTTTATTGTGGAGATTGTTCATCATTCTGCACATATTTGACTTGTGACCAAAGTTGTTGCATTTGAAACATTGATCGGTAAAGGTAGGACCATTATTCATCACATTATTCATCATCCCATAATTCATCCTACTTCAACATTGATTTGCCATATGACCGAATCTATTGCAAGTAAAAGATCTACCATTAAATTTATAGGCATTAGGTTGTCTTATCAAAGGTTTCTTGTTCTACTGATGATTAGATTTTGCATTTCTCTATCCAGAACCAGAGGATTCTTCTTTCTTATATCCAAGTCCTCTTGTATCTTTTCCATGTCTCTAAATTTCCAACATCTCATCCAACCGGGCTGAACTGGGTTTGAACTTCTCTTTGTATTCATTAGCAGTAATCAAGTCATCTCTCAGAATTATGATCTACCTTTCAAGTTCTTGCCCATCATTCTTTGTTTGCATCAATTCAAGCTTCAATTGGTCATTCTCATAGGTTAGTCTGCTACATTCATTTGATCTTTCCTTTATTGTTTGAGTTAGGTTTTCTTCATTCTTCTTCCGGTCTTCGATCTCCTTTTTTAGCTTCATCACAATGGATTACATCTCATTCTTCAATATTGAATTTTCCCTAGCCAACTTCTCACATTCATTTGTCTTATCTTGTAGAATTTGATTGTCAATACTTTGTTCTTCTTTTTTCTTCATCTTGTCCATCAACTCCTTTCTCTTTTCCCAAGAAGTGTTCAATTGTTCTTTCAAGGTTTTAATGAAGTCTTTAGCTCCATTCAGATTTCTTTTCAAGCTACTCTTTTCCTTCATTGTTGCATCAAGATCTTCAAGTGCCACACTAAGATGTCTCTACAAACTAGAGTCCATTGATTCAATCTTCTAGATCTTCCTCAAGCTGTTAGGCTTCTTTAGAGGAACTAGGCTCTGATACCAATTGTTGGAATCAATGAACACTGAGAGGGGGGAGTGAATCCATGTTATGAAGTTATCAAATTTCATAACCTAATTCTTTATCCACCAGATGCACAAGTAAGAAAATAAAATGCATAAACACAAAGCAAATAAGCTCATAACCATAACACCAATATTTTTACGTGGAAACTCAGAAAGGGAAAAACCATGGTGGGATTTGAACCCACAATATTATTATACTATAACCCGTAGTAGAACAATATTACATGAGGGGAATGCACATGCATTCAGGCACATTGCCTAAAGCTCACTGCTTAATTAAAAAAGGGCTACAACTCAGAGGAAGGCTCACTACCTTACATGATAATACAAATAGTTTACAATGAGTAATGAACTAAAGAGAAGCATCTAACTATGCCAAATGATAGTTTCGATTAGGCACAAAGTGATCTGCTGTGCTGTTCTGATAACTGCTTTGTTCTACTCTGCTACTGATTATCGGATCAACAAAACTTAAGGTGCGCATGTGAAACTGCGCTCAATCGCTCCCAAAATCATCTCACATATCATATCATCACTCAAAGACATTATCCAATTCGTTCTTATATATTTGCACTAACATAATTGGTCTCCCACAAGTCATCTTCTCAAAATATCAAACGTGTAGCTTCATGTCAGCCCAAATCTTCAGAAAACCATATTCTGAATCCAAAACATATGTTCACATGCTTCCCATAAGTTAGTCCAATTACCTCGATCTTACCAATAACCACCAGAATCACCTCAAAGAATCTGGTCCACACGATACACCACCAATAATGAAGACAACCTTGTTTTACTACTCTACTGGATATCGAACCTTCTAACATGCTTAAGAAACACCGGAGGATAGGCTTGCGTGATAATCTGCTCCTCATACTCAATCAAATTAACTCTAATCACTGAAACCAAAAACACATCTTTGAAAATGAGAAATTTTCAGCAAAACTATACAATATTACTGACAAACTTATACCAAAACTTACTCAAGACATCTGGATATCCCAAACTCCATACTAGAGAAGATCAATAGGTTGAGTTTTGATTAATAAGAAAAAAGGTTTTCAGGACCCGAAACCTTTAACATAGGAGATTAAGAAGTATCATCATATAGCATCTAGACCATAAAAAATTGCTTACAAAACAACTAGCAAAAAGGCCAGTAATCAGAAAGAACAACAAAAGATAGAAACAACAAAACAATAGAAACCAAGAAAACACTACACAGATAAAGAGTCTTCAGAAGTTCCTCCGCCTTAATCACCAACTGGTCATAGGTGGCCACAACAACTTTGAGTTCATCCAGGTCCTTATTAGGCTTCTCCTCCTTCTTTTTACCTCTGGTTCTTGTTCTGGGTCCTTGAACATCTCTTGTACCTTCAGTGTCATGGTCAATTTCTAGGATGTCCTCCTCATCCAATTTGCTGATGAGAGTTTTGGTATTACCAGCAGAGAACTTTAGAATGTTTAAGCTTTGCTTTGCGATAATTTTGAGACATTCCTCAATTTTACTGACTTTACTGATAGCTCCCGACATAGTTTGATCCATAACATTAGCATTCACTTTCCTCTCCAGCAAGTCTTTCTCAATTTGCTCAAATCTAGGGTTGAAGGAGTCTCTTATATTTTCAGCTTTAGCAATTGTATTTGTCAAATCCTCCATATAATCTGCTATAGTCTTCCCTTCACCAGTGTTGATAGTTTCCAGAATCTGGATTCTATGACTGAGCTTCTTGTTGTCATCCACAACTTTCTTGTAACTGGTGATTAACCATTCCATGGTGTCCATAAAACCTTTCAAACCCTCAAGAGGAGGGTTTGAGAGGGGATCTATCTTACTAGAGTTGTCATGTTCCTTATTTCGGGTGTCACCAATAGTAGCTTTATTTTTAGCCCTATGAACTTCTCCAGTGGTCACCTCCTCCAAGTTCTGATCAACGTCCAAAATCTTTTTCTGTTTATGTTCCTCCAGCTCCTTCACATTCTCATCCTTTCTCTTTTGTTTATTTCTAGTCTGAGTATAGGCTTTGGTTTTCTTTTTTCAGAGAACCCTGGGGTTTCTCCTTCTCTAAATTTTCATAGACTTCCTCCTCTGAGGAGGAGCTTATCTGGAGAATTTTGCCTTTAGATTTCTTTCCCTTTGAGGAGGAAGGTCTGGTTTTCAAATGTTTCCTCTTCTTGCCTACTTGAACTTCCGAGTCATCCATACTCTCCTCAGAATCGCTTGTTGGATCGTTGTCAGAACCCTCATCCAAAGAAAAACAGAGTTCGACCCATCTTCCTCAAACTCATAAATAAAGGGCTGCGGGCGGGCTATTTGGTTAGCCTTGAGGTGGTCATAAATAAGAACCATTAAGCCTTGATGCATGGCAGTGTCACCCGTAGGGTTCTCTTTATAGACTTTAATGGTGGCAGTCATAGAACATAACAAAAAATATGGAATGTTAACCTTATCATCATGCCTAAAATGATTCATCAAAACAAAATGGTAGCCATATACTTTAGTGAATCTACCATCCAAAGTAATATAGCGCATTATAATAAAAAGGACCTCCCTCCATGGTTTAACAAAAGCCCTAGGGGGATAGTAAGTTTTACTTAGCTTCACCAAGCATTTTTTCTACTTTTCCGTTTCACAATATCTTTCAATGGCCTCCTTGCTCACTTTTCTATTTCTGTAGTAGTTGCTTCCTTCCCTTTGGAGTCCCATGGCCTGGGCAATAAGTTCTTCATCTACGGAAACAGACTGGTGTCCCATCTTCAAAGTGCCCTTTCTCCAGTTTTTACAAAAGAAATTGGTGACTGTGGCATCCCATCCATGGAGCCTCTCCATAAATTTTGAAAACCCTCCCTTCTTCAGAATGTTTTAGACCACCTCCTTTTCCTTCCATTCCTTATAGCTGCTAGGTTCTTAGCGGCGCCTATTTCCGCCCATATTTTCACTATACAGAGTTGAATGTCGAAACTTGTAGAGAGCTTTAGACAAAGAGTTTCTCCGAGCTACCAAATTTACCCAGAAAGCGAGGGAAGTGATAGATTGAGTGTTATAATAAATGGTGCTGACAATATTATAATTGATCGAGGTAATCCTTTTAATATGTTTCATTATTGTTTTGTACATTAATGATCTTTGGGGTGCTATTGTACCAGTCCTTAAAAATGATTAATCTGACATCCTCTAGGAGGGCTTGTTCTCCCTTCCAAGTAATCATTTCATCTTAATTGACCACCGCATTGGCTGCCCAGTCAGCATAACCATTCGCTTCACGGTAGATGTGAGATATGTAACTTTTCTCAAACGTGTTAATGAGGTCTCTAGTGGCCTTTATAATGTTATTAATAGACCATGAGGGATTAGAGGTCCCCTTAAGGAATTTGATGATGTTGTTAGAGTCCCCTTCAATCCATATGTAGGGGTAATTCAATCTTTTTGCGAGGAGAATACCTTGGAGGGCTGCCATTGCTTTTGCCTTGTGGTTTGTTTGGCTTCCTATTGGAACAACAACCATTTCCTTACATATACCTTTGTCATCTCTAAGAATAGCTTCACATCCCACAGGGCTCAGATTACCTTTTACAGCACCATCAAAATTGACTTTGAACCAACCATGAGGGGGAGTTTGCCATCTTGCTTCTAATCTTTTGTTTTGCTTGGGGTCAGAACTACTAGCATACTTCAAATTCTAGGAACTTAAAATGTGAGATTCTAATGGGTTGGTTGAAAAGCAGGGACCCCCAATGATCCCAATGTTCTCCACAATCGTCCATTGTATTTTCTAGAACACAATATCCTGAGTAAGAGAAGTGTCCCTAAAAATACGATTGTTTCTTTCTTTCCATAATCCCCACAGAATGTGAGGGAGAGATAGCTACCACAAAGATCTCAAAAAGGAGTTAGACCAATGGTAATTCCAGGAGTAGAACAACTCACTGATAGTGTTAGTAAACACCCAATCAATGCAAAAACTCTTAAGAAATCTTTCCCAAATAGAAGCATAATAGGAACAATGGATAGCTAGATGGTCCACTGATTCTTCCTCCTTAAGACACAGAGCACATCTATTAGGAAAGGCAAATCCTCTACCCTTGAGGTTATCTAAGGTCAAGATTTTGTTTTGAAGAATAGTCTAATAGAAAAAGTTGATTTTGGGGACCAGAACCTTTAACCAAGCTTTAGACCAGAAATGATTATTAGAAGCGGTGAGGGAGAGAACACCATACATTGAAGAGACAATGATATTACCTTTGGGTTCATATTTCCAAATGAGGGAGTCTTCCTCTTTATTCAACCAGGCCGAAGATAGATTATTTTTGAGCTTGATAAGCCTTGGGTGAATACTTTCTATGTTCTGCCATTTATTACCAGTCCAATACCCTTCAACTAAAGGACCAAAAGTTCTAATACATGAGGAGGCATAAGGGGCCCATTCTAGGAAATCAGTCAAAGGTTTATCAAAAAGCCAGGGATCTTCCCAAAAATTAACTTTCCTACCATTGCCTACTTTCCAAGGAACCCCTTTAGCAATGCTATCTCTGCACTTAGAAGCATGATTCCAGATATGGGACCCATTAATGCTGATTTCAGAATTGATAAAAGAGGAAAGAGAGGAGGACAGAAGAGAGTACTTACTTCGTCAGATTTTACACCATTCACTCTCTGAGTGGAATATTCTCCAAACCTGTTTAGATAGGAGAGCTTCATTTAAGATCCATATTCTTCTCAAGGCTAGACCACCTTTACTTTTCGGTCTACATACCTGATCCCAAGCCACAAGAGACAATCTTTTCTTATCCTCAACCCCCGACCATAGAAATTTTCTTTGAATTTTCTCAATTGCATCAATATACTTGACTGGAATTCTAAAAAGGCTTAGGGCATAGATAGGTATGCTTTGAAGAGAAGCTTTAAGAAGTTGAAGCTTTCCAACCTGACTTAAAAGGGCTTCTTTCCAACCAGCTAGCTTTTAATGAAACTTGTCCACTAGAGAGCTCCAAAAAGAGTCAGGAGGTGCAATGCCCAAGGGGAGGCCAAGATAAGTGGTAGGAAGATCTGCAATCTAACATTCCAGGATTCTACTGATTGTATGTTGTCTTCTCTCTGGAGTATTGATGAAAAAAACTTTGCTTTTGACCCAATTAATGAGCTGACCAGATGCAGAGGCAAACTTACAAAGAGTGTCCTTCAAGGTTCTAGCTTCTGAGATATTTGATTCCTCCATGACAATGATATCATCCACAAACTATTGGTGAGAACAGATAAGATCACCTGAAGAAGGTTGAAGTCCCTCAAAAGATCCTCGCATAACCATGTTTTCCATAGACCTACTGTAGACATATAAAAATGACCATATTCCTAAATGAATATTTTATGTTCATTCCTCTATTTAATTAAATCCAATTTAATTAAATCACCCACATTCCTCTATTTACATTAAGTAAATTACTCAATTTATTTAAATTAAATTCACTAAACCTCTTTTACCATTTAATGGGATAAATCAATTTATTCAATTAAATCCCTTCTATCCACTTTTTAATTAAATTCAAATTTAATTAAATAGCTTACCCTAAATTGAATAAATCTAATTTATTTAATTTCCCAAATTGCAACCAAATTGAATTAAATTAACTTTATTTCAATTAAATCCTATTATCTCTCCATCCACTTGCAAAATCCTACATCTCTCACTTGCCTCCTAAACCCTATCCCTAACCCCCTTCTAGACTCTTCTAATCACTTCTAAATCAGCCTAACCCATCTCCTAAATATTGTCACATCCCTAAGCAAGGGGAAGTCACTTCTCAAACCTTCAAAGTCTTTGAAAACCATTAAAGGCTTCAACAACTTAACTTTGAAAGTCTTCCAAACCATTAATGGTTAACTCAACCCTCCAACATGATTAAAGACTTTCTCTAAACTCAACCTCCATGTAACCCAAGGGTGTCATCAAGAATTTATTGCTTTGACCATGGTTATTCCTTAATCCTTTGCACAAGAGTTTATCCTTTGGGTAAAAGCTTTATCCAATGGGTAATCCTAACCTAACCTTAACCCTTACCCCCTAAGGTAACCATGAGGTCTTCTCAAGCATTTAATGCTTCTTACATGTCCTCTCAACCAACTCTATGTTTCCGATTGTGACCATTTCATTGGTGAAAATTGTGAACATGAATTGAGCAACTTTCAAAGTCAACCCTTGATTATCTCTTTCAATCTTGGCCATCCATTGCCCTATTTTTGCTATAAATAGAGCTCTCATTCCTCCATTTCAGATATGCAAGCTCTTAGTATCATACTTATGCTCAAATTTTATCACATTTGGTCTCTCTCTTTGCAAATAGGAATTAATCTAATAATCATTTTAGATTGCTTCTTTTATCAATAGCTTAGCTATATAACTAGTATATCATGTTAGGATAGTATCGCTACTAATCTTGTCATCTTATAATCTAGTTCATTTAATTTGTAGGATCATGCATAGATAGGTTGCATTTTCATGTTAAAATCAATCAAAGCATCCCTCGTTCTTACATTTGTCATCCCTAAACCACTTTGCTCAGTGATATGAGAGCAGAGGCATTGGTTCGAGGGACCTTATGAGATAGAGAACCATAGAACCAACCTTGGGAAGCTGAGTCATCCTTCATGACTCCTTAACTTACACCAAGAAGTCCTATGGGTGTGTAGGTAAGCCTCTTGGAGCTTCATTTTTCACATTTTAAGTTCTATTGACCCGCTTTTCTCGCATACATTTCTGGCACCCACCGTGGGGCCCGACCCCATATATCAAATCGGTTTTTGGATCTAACCACTTTTGTAGGTACGCAGGAAACAAGGATCAACATGTGGAGAATATTCTTTAGTGCATCTTGCTAACATTATAGCGCATCCTGTATTCTGTTTAGCACGTGGGGTGTATACTAAAGCGCGTCAAGTCCTTAATTTAGCGCACCATGTTTGCTAACTTTTTCTTCTAGTTCTTGGCGTGGAAGAAACACAGAGAAGCACCTCCGAAACACAGAATAGCTCATCGGAGACATAGAATAGCGCATCCGTGAAACAGAGTAGCGCATCTCGCTCATCCTATAGCGCTTATAGTTGGTTCTGTAGCGCATCATAGACAGAAAACCAAACAAAACTAAAATCTGTAACCGAGTGCAGAATTAGACTTGTTGAAGTCCACAATTTGTCTAACCTTTTGCTTGTTATTGTGCAGGGTTCTAACAATTTTCTTGCAGATAGGAGCTCAATTTTATGACCATTAAGGTAGTGTAGAGTTTTTACTAACTTAGATAAGTTAGTTAAAATTTAGACTTCTGTTAATTTTTCTTAAAACTGAATTCACATCTCATTTGGGTACCTAAAAAGAACTACAATCAAAATCTTTCTTGCTTTCATAGGAGCAAAATTTTTCTTTTGGGTTATTAAAAAGAACAAGACAAATTTTTATTTTATTTTGCAAAAAGATTTAAAAATAACCTTGCCATCCTTTGGTGTTGAAAAGGATCAATTTTAGATTTTTTTGCAAAGTAAAAGAAACCTCATTTGTCAAAATTCTTGTTTTTCAAGTAAAGAGAGAAGTTCTTACCCTTTTGCCAATTTATTTTGTTGACCACCACATCGAAGTTTTGCTTTATTGACCATGTTCTTTTCTTAGATTAGATAATCATTGATTTTAGGAAATAAAAGGAAAACCATGTTTTCATGGAGCAAGATCTCCATATAGATCTTAGAAAATCAATGACTTGAAAGGTAAAAAGAACTTTGTTTGCCTTGTCTCAAAATTAGAAGGTATATGCTCTTCCTTTAACTAGGTGATAAAAAAACCAGACTACTCTTACGCTTTCAGTCATTTAAGCATTTACATCCTTTAGCAGGCCTGCCTTCCCAAGGGGTTGAAAAACTCTTAAAGCCATTCATGGTCGGTGTGAAGGGAATGACCTAAGTGGGAAATGACTTTGACGACAAGTGTTCCAACCCACTATAATCAAAAGTGGAAAGTGATGAAAGTCCTTTTCAACGGTTGCGCGCAACGATTAGCCTTCCCTTAGTATCCTTGAGATAAGTAAAACCTTTGTTCTAAAAGTTGGGAAGCCTCCCGAGGGAGTTTATCACTGACGGCCAAACAGGAAGCCTGATTATGAACCTTAGAAATAGAAACCTTGAGCCAAGTCAGTAACCAAACATTTGTAAATATCATAGTGCAAGAGTGGGGAAGAATCTGCCCCCAAGATTATTCACCATAAATCTCCCAAGATAACTACTCAATTGTGAAGTATTTCACTTTGAGTTAATTTCTGGCAAAAGGCAAAAAAATGGGCGCCCTCTAGGGGGTGACACGACTGTTTGAGCTAATGGAGTGTCGAGACTAGTGGGCTATGGTATTACTTATGACCCTTGAATAAAGAGTCTTTTTGAAGTATATTCTTTGTAACCAAACCTGTTGAAACATTGGGGATTTGAACACATCCTCACAGAATATACACTTATTGTTTAGATTAGGCAAAATGGTTATGTATTTTGTGCTGTGTTTGCATTTATTACTTCATAAAATCATCCATCAACATTAAAAACTTAAGACAAAATACCCAAAATCACAGAAAAATCCAACTAGGGCAGTTTAGCGCTTAAGAGAAACATCTTAGCACGTATCAATCATACCTTAGTGCATCACAATTTATCCTTAGTGCGTCAAGTATTCACAGTAGCACTTCACAAAAATTTAGAAACAGTCAGAAACAATTAGCACGTCCGGAAAACAACCTAGCGCGTTGAAGCATCAACTTAGAGCGTAGGAGTTAAACACTAACGCATAGGGTTTATCAGTTAGCATGTGGAAGGCCCATACTAGCGCATGATCTTTTGAGCAAAACAGAAAGCAAAATTAAATAGTCTTAACTAGCTAGCGCATAGACTGGGGCAACTTAGCACGTGGGGTATTTTCCTTAACGCTTTGAGAAACTTTTGTAACGCATAGGGTCTCTGTTTTAGCATGTGATCAAAACTAGAAAAATAGGGGGCAAAACAGTGATAAATTTAGAAAATTTTGAAAATATTTTTGGAAGCCTCCTTTCATCAGCTTCATTTTCGTCAAAACAAAATATCAAAAACAGAGTATTGACAACTATTTCTAGAGAAAATTTCTAGTCAAACAAAAGTTGTCCAAACATCCAAAACTGGTTGCATGATAAACATATCTATCCTATCTAAATTGGGAAACATCATCACAAGTGACAAATAGGTCCTTTCTTATCTCATGGATTTTATCCCAAAAACACTTGTTCAAAAAATTCTGGTTGTCAAAACAAGTTTCCATATCGGGAAACCTTATCCATATCAGTTGGCACACTTTGTCGTGAGGGGGCATCTAAACCTTCACTTTGATAAAGTAAAACTTGAGTCTTCAAAACAAGATAAACTGAATCCAAAACAACTCAAAGGAAACCATTAATCACTTATGCATGACTAATCCTCATATTCTAAGAAGAAAGAATATTTATCGCAATACTAAGTTGAAGAAACAACAACCAAGTTTTTTGAAATTTGCCAAAAGAAATAAATTTTTATACATCAATCGCCAACTCTTCAAATCTCATCGAACATTTCTTCATCATGTATGGCTCTATATCGAGAACAAATCCAATGAATTTGACAAAGAACCTTTGAATACTAGGGCATATTGTCAAAAATCTGCATTCAGTCAAATTATAAACCGTGGAGGAAAGATCAATCCTGCATTCTTTCCCGACGAGTGCATCACTTACAACATACCCCGATTTGAACCACCAACCCCTGAGCAACACATCAAAGAGGATTTTATCCCCTTTATCACATAAAGCTTCTACTAGATGCCTGTTGTTACTCGCTCTCAACAAAACAAACAAAGCGAAATGCAATCAAAATCCAACATGAATCGGAGATTATCAAATCCTTTCGAGCATCCGAATCTAGAGGACACCAAAATTTCTGAGGAACTTCTTCAAGAATGTCAAGAGTGTGCTTTATTTCAAAAACTTGTGGAAAGACTCATGGAAAATGACAAGAAAAATACCTACTCATGCTTACAAGCAAAGGGGTTAAACTTCCTGAAGACTTTGACACAGACATTTTTAGAACAAGATCTCAACATTACGAATATCAAGAACGACAATGAGAAGGGGAAGCACGCAACCCTGAGCAAGATATTCTTGAACAAAATATACTGGAACAAAATACACTAGGGAAAAAAATCCCCGAGCAACACATCCCCGAGCAAAACATACCGTTCCATACACCATTTCAACCTAGGATTAATGCAAGGGAAGAAGTCTTCCCTCGGCAAAATAATGCGCCTTTGATTGCCCTTACTCAACAAATGCAAATTTTACAAAGACAAATGCAAGACATGAAACAAGGGACAACAGTACGGTATTCACTAAATGAAATTTGTCCTTATCCTTTTGACAGAAGATTGCACGTGGTCCCTTTTCCTCCAAACTCAGACGTTCCAAAATTTGACAAATACGATGGGAAAAGCGATCCTCGTGATCATGTCTGAGAATTCTGCACCATGAGTCTTGAATTTGCTCACGATGACACCTATCTGATGAGGTTATTCCCAAGAAGTTTGGGAGAACAAACAATGGAATGGTTATCCAAAATCACACCTCCTATCAGATCATTTGATGAACTAGTCAACAAATTCATAACTCAATATTCTTATAACATTCAACATGCTATTACCATGCTAGATGTCTGTAATATGAAACAAAAAAACAATGAAACATTCATGGTATTCCTTCAACGTTGGCGGTGTATGGTTTCACGATATCCTCGGGATATTCCTAAGAAGGAGAAAATGGAAATTTTCATCGATAACTTGAATAGTGAGATGAGTTATAGGCTCAAGCTCTAATGCATACCATCTTTCGCTAAACTGATTGAAAATGACATTCAAGTAGAAGAAGCATGTGTGAAGAAAGGAACGCTAAAATTCTTCAAAGAAGGAACATGTTCATCAAATTACAATAACCAAAACAACAACAACTTAGACAAATCCAGATTCTAGACCAGAAATAAAAACAATGGAAATGAAGGAGGCAATGAATCAAATGATCCAAAATATAAGCAGTCCGTGCTCACATTATCAGGTAATCCTCAAGCTACAAAGAACCCCAAAGGTGCTAACCCAGACACTAACACATACACACCGAATACCAATCAAGGTCAAGCCAACACAAACAACACCAACAATGCTCAAAACAATCATGCAAATCGAGGACCTAATAACAATTCACGAGGTAGCACCAACAATTTCCAAAAATGTGTCTACACACCACTGGGACAATCACTAGAGTCAACATTTAGAGAACTCCTGGCAAAAAAAATTATCTCTTTACTAGTAATCAGAAATGATGAACCACAAATCAAACCACCTTGGTGGAATGACTCACACTTTTGTGATTTTCATCGCAACAAAGGTCATCAAACAAATGATTGCATGAGACTAAAAAACATTGTTCAGGACATGATTGATAGAGGTGATTTAACTGTAGATGGTCTCAAGACAAATGGTGGCCATGGGGCCTTTAAGAATCCTCTTCCAAACTATAACAAGGATGGAGCTTCAACCTCAAACAATACATGTAGAGCTCGTATCAATCACATCTACAATAACACCATCAATCATATATCAGCTAAAGACAATCAAGTCAATGTCATCACAATCCGAGATCAACATGATCATGAATCTGTAAATGTAACAACAAGAGCTCAAAAATATGTCTTGAAGGGACATATGTCAATAACAAACACTATACCCAAAATTCAATATGATCTAGTCATCCAACTGTGTAAAACTCCTGCTCAAATATCTATACTAGAGTTATTGAAACTTTCACTGAAACACAAAGACATACTGGAACAAGCGTTATTAGAAACAAATGTACCTCAAGATTTGGATGCCAACAAATTCCAAGCCATGGTCGCTCATATGATAGGACCTCATAATCTCACTTTTTCGGAGCATGCTAATATCTCTCTGTCATCCACATAACACTCCTCTCCATATTGAAGTCATCATCTATAAACATCGAGTAAAATGAGTATTGATAGATGGAGGAGCTAGGCTTAATATATATACCTTAAAACTTATCCGTGCGTTAGGCTTCTTAGAGGAGTCTATTGATCCACACAAAAAGATTACTATAAAGGCATATGATGATGAAGAGACATCCTCTAAAGGAACAGTGGTGTTGTCGATTCAAGTCGGACCAATACAAAGAGATACATTGTGCCAGGTCTTAGACATAGACCTCACATACAATATCTTATTAGGTCGACCCTGGATACATGAAATGCGAGCAATGCCTTTTACATATCACTAGTGTATCAAATTCCCCTACAATGGGCAGGAGGTTTCTATATCTGTTGATCACAATCCATTTCAACATTGTAATGCGATGGGGGCAACCCGGGACAGTTTGGTTCTGCATAATAGAGAGAAAAAGAATCCCACAACATCAGATCTTCAACCAAAAAAGTCTAAATCATTACCTAGAGAGTTCAAGCAGAAAATGAAAATCAAAGAACAAGGCATAGGGGAATACTCTTTAGAACCCATGTATTTGACCAACTTACCCACATCACCTAGATCTCATGGATTACCTACAACATCAACACATCAAGCAAATCAGCTCATCACCAAGTTCTATGGCACATTCATTCAACTTGACACTTTAGCACATGACTATGAGGAAAAGGATATCCTTAGTTGGCTATACAAAGGTGAGGATGAAGACAGAGCAACTACTGTGGAAGTAGCTATACCCACACACCTATATGGAAAAGGCTACTTAATCATGCAGCAAATGGGATACAATGGCAAAGGACCTATTGGTAAGCGTCAGTAAGGTGTCACAAAACCATTGGATCCTCCTTCACAATTTAGTAAAGACAAAAAGGGATTGGGCTTTGAATTCACTCTACTACCAAAGAAAATACCACGCAAATATCCAAAACCTCAGTGGAAAGCAAAGAATAAGTACAAAGAAGGATCCTGGCAAGAAGCACTATTTGAGTCAGCAGAGACAATCCATAAAGAACGCGAACATCACGAAAGTAAGCAACATTAGGAGAAGCCCATCATTCACAAGAAGGCAACATCTACAACAGTAGCTCATACTCATGAACACATATCCAACAAAGTAGAATCACCTCAGGGCAACATCATTCCTCCCTGAGAAGAAATAGTCTACGAACAAATGTAAAGAATAGAAGCAGGATCTGACGCAAAATCAGAAAAAACTAGCAGACTAGTATCAATTATCAAAGATCTATTTTTGCCATTGAACATACCTGTTTACAGCATTGAAAAGATCTGGGATGATAACTCTGAGACTGATTCCAATTAATATGAATGGGGTAGCTGCTCAAATACTATTGAAGATACCGCTGAAAATATTAGTTCTATACCCCTTTCTTGAGAAGAACATAGCATCATAAATTAGACTACTTGAATTTGGACCACAAAATATCTATGACGCTAAGGAAACCGAGCAGAAACATTATGAACAAGTCTATATGGAGGATGATACCATCAAAAACCTTGACGGAATCTTGGACTTCTTTAGCACCCAAACCAATCACAATGAAACCTCTATCCTGACACTTACCGCAACAAAACTTGATCCACCAAATGATTCCTTACCACTTGTCTTTCCTGACCTCATCGACTAGGATGAACTTGAAATACATGAT
This sequence comes from Cryptomeria japonica, assembly GCF_030272615.1. Lineage (NCBI taxonomy): Eukaryota > Viridiplantae > Streptophyta > Pinopsida > Cupressales > Cupressaceae > Cryptomeria > Cryptomeria japonica. The sequence goes on from NC_081411.1 coordinate 628,337,567, forward strand.
ATACCAATTTTCCCAAATGATGAATCTATTATTCATTACCTATGTACCATTAACCCGGAAACAGGCTCTACTAGTGAACAAAGTAACGATGTCTGCAACCAAGGGAGTGCCAAGTCTCTCAATCACAAAAATAAACCAAATAAAGGATCTGATGCTGAAAACTAGTCAATGGTAGCTCTAGGTCACGAAAAAGTAAAAATAAAGGACGCCTCTGAGGGTGAAAACCTTTTTAAGGCACCTAAAGATAGGATAATTGACACTCTTCCTGAACATTTTCATGAACGATCACCCATATTGATTGAGCCCACTCAATCAATCAACATTGGTACTATAGAAGCAACGAAAAATATATAGATTGTAGAATCTCTGACAGAAGCAGAAAGGTCAGAATTTATCAATTTTTTTAAAGAAAAGCAAATCAACTTTGCTTAGGCATATGCAGATATGCTCGGGATTGATCCACAATTAACCATGCATCACTTGTCTATGACTCCAGGAGCTAAACTGGTTAAGCAAAAACTGCGAAAGATGAATCCACATGTGGCAATCATGGTCAATGTTGAACTAAAGAAACTATTAGATGTCAGATTTATCCGACCTATCAACTATGCAGAATGGATTTCCAACATCGTACCAGTTTCAAAACCAGATGGGGGTATCAGGATATGCACATATTTTAGAGATGTCAACAATGCTTGTCCAAAGGAAGACTTTCCTTTACCAAGTATTGACATCATTGTAGACCTCATAGCAGGCCATGCAATGTTATCACTAATGGACGGTTTTTCAGGATATAATCAAATCAAGATAGCCCCAGAGGATCAAGATAAAACAACATTCACCTGTCCTTGGGGAACATACTGTTGGAATGTCATGCCTTTTGGCTTAAAAATTGCAAGAGCAACTTATAAACGAGCGATGACAACAATCTTTCATGATATGATGCATACCTTCATGGAAGACTATGTGGATGATTTACTAGCTAAATCCTTCACCAGAGAAGAACATCTAAACATCTTAGAAAAGATTTTTGAATGATTGGAAAAATTCCAAGTCAGGCTCAACCCTAAGAAGCGTGTCTTTGGTGTTACATTAGGCAAATTGTTAGGCTACATAGTCTCAGAAAAAGGAATTGAAGTGGATCCAACAAAGGTACAAGCCATTATGGAGATGCCACCACCAAAGAATATCAGCCAACTCAGGTTGCTACAAGGATGACTCCAATCAATCAGGAATTCATCGCTCAACTAGCAGATAAAAGTCTCCCATTTAATCATTTACTACATAAAAATGTACTATTTAGATGGGAAGCCAAGTGTGCCGAATCCTTCTATCAAATCAAGCAATATCTGATGAATCCACTAGTTATGGTACCATCGATAGCAGGAAAGCCACTTATTCTCTACATTTTGACAATAGATAAATCTCTAGGGGTACTGTTAGCACAAGAAGATCAACGAGGCAAGGAATGAGCAATATACTACATCAACAAGACATTGAACGACTATGAGCTAAATTACACCTTTATTGAGAAAGCTTATTTAGCTGTGGTCTTCGCCTCTCAAAAATTCCGCCACTACATGCTAGCTCACACAATTAAGCTAGTTGCAAAAATTGATCCTTTCAAATATTTACTCAGCAAAGCAGCTCTTACAGGCCGATTGGCTAAATGGGTCATGATTCTCAGTGAATTTGATATCCACTATGCAGAGCGAAGAGCTATCAAGGGACAAGTAATAGCAGATCAACTAGCAGAAGCACCACTACTAGGAAAACAAACTATGGAGATTGAATTTCTAGACAAGGATGTTCTTGCTATCTCTACCAAACAATGGACCCTATACTTTGACGGATCCTACACACAACATGGTTCAGGTGATGGCATTCTATTCATCACTCCTGAAGGACACACTATACCAAGATCATATAGGCTTATGTTTCCATGCACAAATAATGTGGCAAAATATGAGGCATTGGTTATAGGCATCAAAATGGTCGTAGAATGGAAAATCACAGAGTTAAAAGTATACGGAGACTCACAATTATCAATCAAATCAACAACGACTATCAGACAAAGGATGACAAGCTGCTACCCTACAAGCGAATGGTGGATGACTTCAAGCAATATTTTATACACATCACCTTTGAGAAAATACCAAAGTTGAACAACAAAGCAGCCGATGCAATGGCTACTATCGCTTCATTACTACAAATTCCAGAACAACAGAGTCGTTATGAGTTTCTGGTAGAGCAACTGTTCTCCCCAGCCTATGACCACTCATAATCCCATGTCATCTACGCCTTAACTGGTTCAGACTCCCCCTTATATGGAATGATATATAAGTATCTTAAGACCAATATCCTACCCATTGACTTGTCCCAAAACCAAAAATGTAACTTTATCCGACAAGCTGCCCATTATACCCTTACTGTTGATACTTTGTACCATCGAGGTCTAGATAGTACTCTTCTTCATTGCCTTGATCATAATGAATCTGACTCCGCTTTACACAAGGTTCACAAAGGTATCTGTGGCACACATTCCAGTGGTACTACTCTTTCTAAAAAGATTCTAAGGATGGGATACTACTGGCCTACAATGGAAAAGGATTCTTATCACTATGCAAAAAAGTGTTCTAAATGCCAGATCCATGGCAATCTTATACATGCACCAGCACAGGAACTGCAGCCATTCACAACATCCTGGCCCTTTTGTCAGTGGGGCCTAGACTTAGTTGGAAAAATTCATCCTTCATCTTCAAATGGACACAAGTTCATTATAACTACAACAAAGTACTTTACCAAGTGGATTGAAGTAGTCCCCATGACCACAGTGACTGAGAAACAAATTGCCTCTTTTATCCTTAATTATCTAATATGTAGATATGGTATTCCTAGTTCCATCATCACTGATAATGAATGACCTTTTAAAAACCAAGATGCCCACGAACTATGTGAAAAATTCAAAATTCAACATCGTTTCTCTACACCGTACTACCCACAGGGGAATGGTCAAGCAGAAGCATCCAACAAGACAATATTGAAAATCCTAAAGAAAACAATCAATGATGTAGACAAAGATTGGCATGTGCAGCTTAATCCAACACTTTGGGCATACAAAACTAGCATTCACACACCTACAGGAGTTACGCCATACTCATTGGTATATGGATCAGAAGCAATTTTACCCTTGGAGGTAGAAATTCCCTCTCTCAGAGTCTCTTTGAAAGGCTTAATCCCAGATGAAGAGTATTGCGTTAACCGACTGCAAGAACTTGAACTATTAGATGAAAGACGCCAGTGTGCTTACGCTCATCTCAAATCATATCAGCAATGTATGTGCAAAAGCTACAACCACAAAGTCATTCGTCGGATTTTTAAAGTTGGTGACCTAGTACTCAAGGAAAATCCTAGAAATCAACAAGATCGAGAAAAGAAAGGGAAATTTGAACCTAACTGGTTAGGTCCCTATGTCATCATATCAGTCTATGGATCAGGCGATTATCAGCTAACAACTTTAGAAGGAGATGTGCTCGACGAACCAACTAACAACATCCATCTGAAGAGATACTACACTTGAGTAGTCTAATGCACGGAAAAAGTCAAAAAGTCAAAAAAAAAATCAAGAAAAAGCAAATAAAAAGGTACAATAAAAGCAACTGGTGAAAACCTGGCAACAAACGCTATTGTGAAAGAACAGATCCTCTATCTATATCCATATCCTTATCTCTGTAGTAAAGCACTATCGACCATCGCCCGACATTTTATCACAAATATCCATTCAAGACATACTTAGCGTAGTCACTATCTTGATTTATCCATCTAGCCTTTCACCACATCTCACCATGGCTCGATAATCACTGTACATACCCGCATAAAGAGATACACTTAGCTAGGGGAAATAACCATCAAATACTTACAACATGTTCAAACCGTCACGACTATTTGCAAAACTCAAAACATCATATCCAACAACCAAAGGCTCACGCAAATCACAAAGCAAAACATTGATCGCTAAAAATAAAGAATCATAAAAGAAATATGATGGATGATTTTCTAGAAGTATCACATGCTGCATCTTGCATAAAGTTTTGAATAGTTTTGCATTTGAACTTTTTGAATTATTGGATTCTCTAAATTTTCTCCACAATGCTTCAAAGCTAGAGAACATCGGGAAACTCCAATATTTTTCTTAGTCTTCTGTCTGTGAGGCAATCATTTGTACTATGTAGATACTTGTCTCGAGACATGATTCAAAACACATCACTAAAGACATGATTCCAATTTACACATATAAATGGTTTAATCTTGTCTGTTTATACGCAATCCACACTTTGGTCATCCTAGTTCAATTATACCTTGACGCTTGTGCTATCTTGCAAAATCAACCATCATGTAAATTATTCTCATGTTATCATGGTTCAATTATACCATTATGCTTGTATAAATTTTCAACATATCCCAAGATCAATCAAAGCTCAATGATGATACATATATCGAAAGCAAATAACATGTGGCTATATCGGATGACAAATCTTGAATGAGGATGCTCAGAAACAATTAGTTGCATATCAAAAACAATTAGTTGCATATCATTTTACAATTAGTTGCATCTCATTTTACAATTAGTTGCATATCATTTTACAAGTAGTTGCATATCAAGATACATCTCACAACATATCATATTTTACATCTCATTTTCAAGATACATCTCATAATGTCATGCATTCACACCACATACATCTATCTAAGCATTGCATCATCATAGAATAAAGCAAAAGAATATAGAAAGAATGAATCCATAACACATCACATGACCAAAGAAAATGGTGTCATATCCTGAAGGAGATGGTCTCACCACAGATGTCCTAGCCCCTGGATCTCTAAGTGGATCCTGTCTATGAGGCCCCGTCATGCCTATGCTCTCTGACCGCGAACCAGTCTCTCGAGATTGACTCGATCTCAACTGCATGAAACTCTGCACTCGACGCTCCCTGGGCACCGCATCCTCGTAATGTCTCCTGTAGAACTCCATCTCCTTGGCTCTCAAAGCCAACTCTCTCAAGGTGTCTCTCATCGGACCACCTACTGCCTCTCTCTGCAAACTCACTGCGAGTTCCTCTGCTCGACCCCGTTGCTCTATCTCAGCATCACGCTACTGCGCCAGCATCTGTGCTTGCAACTACTGCACTGACAATTGCATCAATCTAATATGTGCGTCCTCCACATGTGTCGGGATCTGCATCTGTAAGGGTACCTGTGAAGGGGTACCGCTTGTCCCTCTACCTGTCCTCGGTGCTGGTGGAGGTAATACATTTGATCTCCTCCTCTGAGTCGGTCTCCGCACATCCTCATATCCTCCCACTACTGCTATCACCTCCTCCACCCACTCCTCCTCTCCAACTCTGATCACTAAACCCCCTCTCCCTTTATCCAAGACCACCCACCGGACATCTCTCTCTTCCCGTATCCCCCTCCCACCTCCATCTCCACTCCTATCCCCTCTCCTCCATAACTCCAATCTCCCTCTAAGTGCTTGCTGACCTCTCCCACCGCCTCTATCGTCTCCTCCATCCCTCCTCCCCTATCCCCCCTCCCTCATCTACCTCCTCATCATCATCATATGCTGGAATCATCTACGCTAGATCAGATATCCTGGCTACTGCCCGTGCTGTGAAGAGTCCTACAAACTGTGAGTCATCCCTGCATCCACGATCTCAGGGGCATAATCCCAAATCTGGCCGGCTAACTGAAAGTACTCATCTACGGCCGTCGTGCTATCAATTGTAGGACCCCAATCTGGGATATCCTGTCTTCATCAAGCATATAGACATGCTCCCTGTGGAATGCCCTACTGCTGCCCATATTGCCACAACACCCGACTATGCAAAAATCTCTCTATAACAAAGGGCGTCTGCCCTATCAGATATCAGGACATGAAGACATGTGGCATCTCCATCCCATCCTCCGCCCAAACCTCGCAACCTGTATATGGTCTCCAGACGACTGTATCAATATCATCTAACACTCTCCTCCAATGCTCTAGTTTTCCCAGCTTACGCTGGACAACTAAACCTCTGTACCCATATGCGTAAGTGCATCCAACAGGCCTATCTCTATCTACCAATGGCCTAGCTGTGGGAATATGCTCCCATGCCCATACCTAGAGAAGTGTCACGCCAGCTGATAGACTGCCGTATCAAAGGTACACTACCTCATGAAGATCCCTATATAGATGGGCCAGCATAGCTAATCCCCATGCAAACTGACGACCCTGCGTCACCATGTCCTCCAACACTAACCCCCATCCAATGGAAAATCCCTTCGACCTATGGTCGAGACACAGAAAACCACCAATGAAACCTACTAGAATTGATGGCAAGGGAGCGTAATCCAAATCCAAAAACTCCTTACATGGGATCTCATACCCACAAAGGGTATCATCCTGAAAAATCTGGTGCAATGCCTCAGTCCCACCTTCCTCTGTCTGCTCATACGGTAGTAGTGCACCTACTATAGGAATTCACAAAATCCAGTAGCAATCCTTAGGTGTCACTATCATCTCACCTATAGCTAAATGAAAGGTGTTTGTGTCGCTATGCCACCTCTCTGCCAATGTTGTCAACAAACCTCGATTTACAATAAACTGAGACATCTCTAGCAAAGAGGTCAAACCACACCTGTCAATAATATCCCTATCTCCCTGTGTCAATCATGGTATCAATGACCACAGTCTCAGAAATCACTCACGTGACTGCACTACACCAAGACGCTCCTGTCAAACACAATGCAAGTCCAAATATCAGTTCCCTCATTAATATATGGATATCAAGATCAAAATCATCTCAAAAACTTGAAAACTTTGAACAAATTTAAATCAAGTTTCACATCATATCACTCCATCAAATCATATCAACTTGTAATACAACTCAAGTTTCATAAACATATCAACTTGTAACACAACTCAAGTTCCATATCAACTTGTAACACAACTCAAGTTCCATATCAACTTGTAACACAACTCAAGCTCTACAAATTCATATCAATCATATTCATATCCAAAACTTGAAAAACTTTGAACAAATTTAAATTAAGTTCCAGGAAATATCCAAAATCATATCAAAATCACTATCAACTTGCAACATCGTAAAACAAATCAAGTTGTATCAGAACTCATATTGGACATATCAAAGACAACAGACACAAAAACTGGCAAAAATTCACTTACCTACATTACCTACAAAATTTTCTTACTCACAAAATTCCACTTCACCATCAAATTTTCCTGTATGCACGAACCTATTCTATCCAAGCGCTAAGTTGCATCTCATGCGCTACGCTGTTTTGTCTACGCACTACCTGACCAACCCTATGCGCCAAACAAACCCTATGCGCTATCCTTTTCTTCACATGCGCCCTCTAAAAAACCCTATGTGCTAACAACAGTCTATGCGCTAGCCTGTTTTGTCGACACACTGCGAATTTACCCCTATGCGCTATCCTACCCTCCTCATGCGACCTCCAACACACCCTATGCGCTAGGTTTTTCCTATGTGCTACGCGACTTACCCATTGCGCTGTCCTATGCACCCAAGGTGCTTACCTAACTCGATGTGCTACCCTAGCTTGCCTATGCGCTAGCCTAAAACATTCAGATGCTACCCTATTAATTGGACCCTACGCGGTACAAAATTTTTCGTATGCACTACCCTTTCGACGCGACATGCTAAAACGTAAAATCCGAATAGAAAATTAAAAATAATACCAAAAACGACAATATCAAATATCCAAAAAGGGTCAAAAGGTTGACTTACCGGTGGTCCATATGCAGCGGGCCTCTAATACCTCCGCACATGCTCGAATCAATGAGTAGAATACGGAATCGACATGTTGACTCTTCTCCAAAAATCACTCTCTCCAAAGTCAACAAAACACAAATGAGACAAAACAATGCACTTTTCCCCTTTTATAGGGTGAATTGAAATTAGGGTTTGGAGATGGGGCATCTAACTTGCTCGCGATCTCCGTCTAACCCTAACAGACATCATTATCGAGAGATGAATCAAATAAACGCATCGAACACACACCAAAATTCAAAATGCTATTATCCAAAACAATCCAAGAAATTTTTCAAAATTTTGATTCATCTCCCGAGGGGGCAATATCAACATCATTTTATCGAATTTAGGGCATCAATTATCAAAACTAGGGCATGACATATCTCAAAACGACATAAAAGAAATTGATTGATCATAAATTGCAATGACACATCATTTTCTTTGAATTAACATGTGCACACAGATCACTTCAAAGAGGGGCAAAATGTAGACATATAAAAATAACCATATTCCTAAATGAATATTTTATGTTCATTCCTCTGTTTAATTAAATCACTCACATTCCTCTATTTACATTAAGTAAATTACTCAATTTATTTAAATTAAATTCACTAAACCTCTTTTACCATTTAATGGGATAAATAATTTTATTCAATTAAATCCTTTCGATCCACTTTTTAATTAAATTCAAATTTAATTAAATAGTTTACCCTAAATTGAATAAATCTAATTTATTTAATTTTCCAAATTGCAACCAAATTGAATTAAATTAACTCTATTTCAATTAAATCATATTATTTCTCCATCCACTTGCAAAATCCTACACCTCTCACTTGCCTCCTAAACCCTATTCCTAACCCCCTTCTAGACTCTTCTAATCACTTCTAAATCAGCCTAACCCATCTCCTAAATATTGTCACATCCCTAAGCAAGGGGAGGTCACTTCTCAAACCTTCAAAGTCTTTGAAAACCATTAAAGGCTTCAACAACTCAACTTTGAAAGTCTTCCAAACTATTAATGGTTAACTCAACCCTCCAACATGATTAAAGACTTTCTCTAAACTCAACCTCCATGTAACCCAAGGGTCTCATCAAACATTTATTGCTTTGACCATGGTTATTCCTTAATCCTTTGCACAAGAGTTTATCCTTTGGGTAAAAGCTTTATCCAATGGGTAATCCTAACCTAACCTTAACCCTTACCCCCTAAGGTAACCATGAGGTCTTCTCAAGCATTTAATGCTTCTTACATCTCCTCTCAACCAACCCTATGTTGCCAATTGTCACCATTTCATTGGTGAAAATTGTGAACATGGATTGACCAACTTTCAAACTCAACCCTTGATTATCTCTTTCAGTCCTGGCCATCCATTGCCCTATTTTTTCTATAAATAGAGCTTTCATTCCTCCATTTTCAGATATGCAAGCTCTTAGTATCATACTTATGCTCAAATTTTATCACATTTGGTCTCTCTCTTTGCAAATAGGAATTAATCTAATAATCATTTTAGATTGCTTCTTTTATCAATAGCTTAGCTATATAACTAGTATATCATGTTAGGATAGTATCGCTACTAATCTTGTCATCTTATAATCTAGTTCATTTAATTTGTAGGATCATGCATAGATAGGTTGCATTTTCATGTTAAAATCAATCAAAGCATCCCTCATTCTTACATTTGTCATCCCTAAACCACTTTGCTCATTGATTTGAGAGCAAAGGCATTGGTTTGAGGGACCTTGTAAGATAGAGAACCATAGAACCAACTTTGGGAAGCTGAGTCATCCTTCATGACTCCATAGCTTGCACCAAGAAGTCCTGTGGGTGTGTAGGCAAGCCTCTTGGAGCTTCATTTTTCATATTTTAAGTTCTATTGACCCGCTTTTCCTGCATACACCTACCAAAACATTTAGTCATAATAATGAAGAGGATAGGGGAAATGGGATCCCCTTGGTTGAGTCCTCTAGATGCTTGGAAAAAGGGGGAAGGGGAACCATTGACAAGAATGACAAAAGAGGTTGAGGTAATAAGCTGACTGAAGAGGTCAACACATTTGGTGGAAAAACCATAAGCCACAAGAAACTTCACAAGAAAAGACCAATCAACCTGGTCATAGGCCTTAGAGAGATCAAGCTTGAGGATGGGACCTTGTTTCTTAGCCCTAACAAGAGAATGAATATTCTCATGGACAATAATAATGGAGTCAAGAATTTCTCTTCTTGGGACAAAACAATTTTGCTGATGATTAATTAGAGAAGGAAGGACAGTCAAGATTTTGGTGGTAAGAACCTTGAAGATAATCTTATAAAAAGAATTGCATAAGCTGATTGGTCTAAACTTGTCCATGGAGTCAGCACCTTGGGTTTTAGGAATAAGTGCAATGAAAGTGCCATTAATTTCTTTCAATATTCTTCTAGCCCCAAAAAATTCCTTGACCCCGTTGGAAACATCTTTCCCTACAATGTCCCAGAAATCTTGAAAAAAGAACATGAGGAAGAAATTTGGACTAGGGGCTTTGTTACCATCAAAAGAAAAAATAACATGTTTGATTTCCAAGATCGAAGGAATAGAAGAAAGGGAGTCATTCATCTGCTCATCAATGAGACAAAGAATATTTTAAAGAAAAGAAGATTGAGCATCAACATCCAACCTGTGATCCCTCCTCAGAAGTTCCAAAAAGTACCTTTTGGCCTCATTCCTTATCTCTTCCTCCTTGACCAGTTCTCCATTGTCCGCTGCCAATTTTGTAATCCTATTTTCAGCTTTATGTTTGATCGTTGACATATGAAAAATCTTGTATTCCTATCTCCTTCCTTTAGCCAAATGCATCTTGATCTCTGCTTCCAAAAAGTTTCCTCTTTAGCAATGATTTCATGGTATTTTTTGAGGGTCTCATTTTCTTCAGCTATAGACATAGTACTGAAACCATCCTTCTGAATTTGGTCCTCTATTTTCTTAAGGTCATCCTGGACTTTACCTTTGCCCTCAAAAATGTTCCCAAAGCTGGATTTATTCCAAAGTCTTATATTGTCCTTAACATTTTTAAGTTTCTTTACAAATTTGTACATAGCAATTCCTTCTACTTGGATACTCCACCATTTCTGAATATTACGATTAATGTCAGGGTGATGAGTCCACATTTTTTCAAATCGGAAAGGAAAATGTCTTCTTCTATTAATTGGGTCAGCAATGAAGGTGATGGGAAAATGATCTGACCCAACCCGAATGTGGGCAGACAGGGAGCATAAGTAATGTCTGTACCATTCATCAAAAATAAGAGCCTTGTCAAGGTGAACTTGGATAAGATCATTACCAGTTCTCCTATTAGTCCATGTGTAATTGCATCCCTGTATCTCCACATCGTTGAGAGCCTGTGTATTTATGAAGTCCATAAGGGCCAACCTACTTTCCAACTGAGAGGGGCTTCCACCAAATTTTTCCTCCTCTCTCAAAGGAGTATTAAAGTCTCCCATGACCAGCCAACTAAGATTCTTGAAGCTGTCCCTAGTTTCTATAATTTTTTTCCAGGAGTTTCTAGCTTTCAAGGTGTTGGGTGCATAAATGTTGGTGAGGACCCATGAAGTTCCATCTTTTAAATGCTCAAATCTAATGCAAGAGAAATTATTTTATTAATAAGAGCATGGCCTTTGACATTATTAAGATTCCAAATAGTAGCTATACCTCCCGAAGCACCTTCCGAGCTACAACCACTGATACTCCCATTTTAAAAAAACTTCAAAGATTTAACTTTTTCTCTACTCATTTTGGTCTCTTGAATTAGAAACACATTAGGTTTACTATCCCTTATCATATTCCTAATGATATCATGTTTATGAGGATTATTAAGTCCCCTAATATTCCAAGAGATAATCTTCATAGTTACTTACCGATTCCTAACTCCTCAAGAGTCTTCTAAGTCCCATCTACAATGTTCTTATTGGCCTCTTTGTCTCTGAATTTAAGGTTAGAAGGTCAACTTGGGGAAGAGGAGATATACCCAACATCTACTTGAGCTATTCTGCTGGATTTCCTTAGTTGAGAAGTCGAGGGAGTGGATCCTTTCTTGTTCCTGTATTTTGGTATTTTCCAGTTAGCTTCTTTCTTGAGAACCGCTTCCGGATTACTGAGGATTCTAGATATTTCATCTTCATTACCCCAATTAGGGAATCTAGAATCATGTGAAGCACTGTTTACTATTTTTGAGTTTTGATCTGAGTCCAAAAGGTTCATACCCAGTATTGTACATTTTTGGGCTTCATGCATTTCAGAGCTTATCATGAGCGGAGAAGAGTCAATCTCTTCTTCTTGGGAGCCAAAGTTCTCCCCTTCCTCAGGTTGTTCCTCTTTCTTTTGCATTTCCTTGTCAGCATAAGTATCAACGATGACCACTTCAGCTGTGTCTTTTGATGATTCAGTCTGTTCTTTCAATTCCTCTATTCAGATATGCTCTATCACAGGGTTGTTTACTTTGGTTGACTCATTTCTAATTACTTCTTGGGTTGGGGGATTGGAGATAGAAGTTGAGGATACCACTTCCTTATTTTCCCCCAAGGGTTCAAAATAGTTGTTGTCAGTAAAGTCAACTTCCTTATTTTCTGAATTCTTAAGTTGCCATACCTTTTTATCTAGTACCTTTTTACTTTCAACCGGGGGTTTAGTCTGCTTGAGCTCTCCTTTAGGCTTGATAGGACAAGATTTTTCCCAGTGACCTACTTTCTTGCAATGGAAGTAGGAAAAGGGGATAGATTCATATTCTATTTATTGTTTCCATTTCCCCAACTTTGACACTATATCTATCTATTTCGACATGTCTGCATCATGGGCTATCCCTACACAAAACCTAGCATGAGTAAGTCTCCTTTTTGAAGCTATGACTGGGTCAATAGAGAGGAGTTTGCCAAAGGAGCTTGCTATTCCTGAGAAGATGCTTTCTGCCCAATATTCAAGAGGAAGATTTGGTAACTTTACCCAAACTGAAACTTGTGCCAGAAGAGAGTCATTCATGTTCAGATTCGGATGCCATTTCCAAAGAACCAAGGCTGTCTTCCCTACCATCTAGGGACTACCACAAAGTATCCTTAATTTATCTTCTTCACACGAGAAGGTAAAAGACACGAGGCCTTTAGGCAAAGCCGAGATTTCAACGTTACCCTTCAGAGCCCATTTCCGTTTGACATAAGACCTTACAACTTCAATGTTTGGACGCGAACCCATAAATTTGCCTACCAGGGAGTTTGACATATTGTTTATATTATGATCCAGAACCAGATCAGGGATAGAGATAGCAAACTTTCCACCGATTAGATCAGAAATATTCTTGATAGGAGGTAAAGAGAATTTACCAGATGGTTTTGTTCCAAAAAGGGATGACCATTTTCTAGATTCTTTTCCATTCTCCAAGGTCTCTTCATGTGGGTTGGACCGCCCACTGGACCCCTCCCCCAAAAACCCAGAACCCACTTTCTTCTCTGGTAGAGTACCACTAGTTTGTAGAATGTCAACGACCTTCAGAATGTCCGAAGGCTTGTCCTTCTCTCCCATAGGACCAGCTCCTTCGTTCTGGCTGCTCCCACCATTGGAACCAGAGTTCTCGCCTTTCAGAGAATTTGAATTTTGAATTCTCCCATTGCCACTTCGTACTCCTCCCGGCTGCATGTTGCCTCAGATCAATAGGTTGAGTTGCCATCAATTACAACTCCTAATAAATCTCATGCATTGGACATCATCAATCTTTACAATAACATCATTAGAATAGTGTCTTATGCCAATAGGAGGTTATGAAAGCAATTTTGGACAACGATGTGGGAAGGAGTACCATAAATAGGTAGTATAAGGAATATCTAGTAAAGTGGAAAGGTAGACCTATTGAGGATTCTTCAAGCATGTCCAAAGAAGAGGTTAAACTTTTGGGTTTTCCTCAACCAGTTGAGATGTGTCGAGGTCACTTCTCAAACTACTCTGGGTGTTTGATGCAGGAGCATCTGGTGGTGTAAGGGCAATCCTGCATCACCCCCCAAAAAATTCCTTTTGTTATTTTTCTTTTAATGTATTTGCATTTATAGATACCCATTTGGGCGAATAAGAGATTCCAACTTTCAAAATTGTCCAACTCCTTTTTCTAGCCAACCTGCTATTTTTTGAAAGTTTTAATTTGAAGGCAGACGTAGCTCAAAAATTTTAGGGAGATTGAGAATGGAAAAATAAGCACTTTGGTGAAAGAATCAGGTTAAAATCATTAATAGTTTGAAAGTTATTCAAGTTTTAGTTTTCCAAAAAACTAAAGAAAATTCTTCCGAGTCAAATTTGAGGCACTAAACAGCCTCGAACGACCCCAAAAATGGTGGGAATTGACATAGAGAATTCTTAGCATATTTTTCACTCAAAGAGATTTTTGATCTTCAAATAACGCATCAATCCGATCATCGGTTTAAAAGCTATGACTACCAAAAGTTGGACCATTTTTCAGAAAGTTTTTAGTTTTCAAATTTGGCTCAATTTCAAAATTCAAAATGTATGTTTTGGCGCTAGACTGCCAAATTTTAATTTTTAAATTGTAATTTTGGCTCCAGAATGAAAGGGGAGGCTATTTAGGACTCATTTGAGAAAACTTGTAAAAGATTTGGGAGAGTGATTTTTTGGATGATAGTTTTTGGGTTGGAAAATTTTAGATTGTGGGAAAGGGTTTTCCAAAAAGTTTTGTAAACTATAATGTGTTGCAGCCCATGAGGATTCATTCCTCATGTTTGTAATTGCATGGATTGAAAATAGTTTTTAGATAATAATAGATTTGATCTTTTGTGTCTCTATTCTTGTGTTTTTCTGTGTCTCGGGTTTTACCCTCATTATATACAATCACCAATTTTTCATTGGGTGTAGTCTAAGCATTGGATACCATCAATATATTTATCAGATTAGATATTTCCAACATTTTCTAGTGATTTCCCAATATTTGCTATCAGAGCTTCAAGGGTTTCTAGTTTTTGCATGTGTTTGCAATTTACTTGCATGTGCTTACATGTGAAGGATTCATGTTGTTTTGGTTTTGGGTACTCCTCCATTCTAATTTTTTAGCCTGGCAAGCACTTGGGAATTAGTTAGAAGGAATTGTAAATTTTTGGTGTCTTGCATATTATAGTGGATGTTCTTTGTGTTAATATTATTTTGTATATCTATAAGAATGGAAGCTATGCAATATATCTTTCGATTGAAAATTATCAAAGAGATTTATCATGGGCATTTGATTCTCATGGGTGTTTCTCTTATATTTTTTCATGTGTTTTCTTCTTGCATAGTAGTGATCTGGAGCTTTGGTTTGGCAATATGTTACTCTCATTTTGCATGGTGGTTATGTTCCTTTTCAATGTGGTCATGCATAGTGAAAGGATGTGCATGTTGGTTTTTTTATTTTAGCCTTGTAGTCACATGTGAAAATACCTACTATGGGGACTATAGTATGAAGTGCTTATGGTGGGTTTGTAGTTTCCTTCCTTGCTAACACGAAAGTATTAGATGATTAGCCACTAGCCGTTTGTGAGTTATGGAGTTGGTTATCTTATTATTCGAATGCTCTCAAACAATTTGATAGGTTTGGAGATCTATATTTATTACATTGTTCAGATGACATATTTTGATGTGAATGTATATATTTTAAAGTGGATTTCATATTTATAGAGACGATTTTGCAGGTTTTACATGTTAACTAAAATTTGTGTTTTGTATATGTAGCATCATAAATTGTATCCTTATATAATTCTGTCCTCACCTAGCCATCACATTGGTGTTCTAGCCTTCAGTGCTCCGTACATGATTTGATTATGCTTACACCCTCTCAAAATCTACATTTTAAACTCATTTCTTATCCCCTGTTTAATTTCGAGTCTTGATTGACAAACTAGGACAACCTAGGTGCCTTGGTCCTAGCTCAAGACTAGGACACCTTGCATGCCTTGGTCCTCCCAATTGGTACCCAAAATAGGACCTCACAACAGTCACCTCATGTGGGTGATAAATTTGGCTCTATGTCGGTCTTCTTTGAAATTTGAAAGATTTAATGCGCAATTAGGTATAAAAGGAAGACCAATCCACCTCATTTGTTAACTAGAACTAGAAGGGAGGTCAATCTACAATTCAAGTAAGCTCTCAATTACAAAATCAATTCAAATCTAAGTGAGCAAGAAATCAAGTCTTCATCAAGCATTAAAGAAGAAGTCAATTCAAGTTCAATAATTCATGATCAACATCGGATGAAGACATTCTACATGACATCATAAACTCTTGTGTGAGGATTCAAGCAAGCTTCATCAACATATCAAGCTCAATTTCAAGCATTTTCAAATCACATCTAACCTTTCCTTCAAAATAAAAGCATTCTTCTTTAGTTCAATTATTTTAATTTGAAGGTTAATTCCTAAATTGGGGTTTGACCTAAGGCAAACCCCCATCAAGACACCTATTTACGTCTTTTTGCGTATAAGAAATCGACTCAGGAGCTACAATGAATAATTTGGCAAAGTAGATAATGACACTTAGACTCATCTTTTGAAGGTGAAAAAAGTGTAGAACCAGGTTGGTCTACATATCCTGGTCCCAAGAATTTTCGACAATATTCTGACAGTAGATTCTATGTGTCATTATGATCCAAAAAATATTTAGTTAGTTTGCATTGAACATTCCTAGGATTAGGTTGGTCTACACCTCTTGGTCCTGAGAATTCTACTCAAACTTTCTATCATAGGTTTTGATTTGATTCTCATCCTCAAATCCAAGTATAAAGAGATTCATGATATATGGAACTTTTGGTTATTGTTATTCTATGTAAAATTCTCATTGTTTGTCCAAAATCTAGCATTTCAATTCAAGCCTAGTTCAAACTCATTTTCAACTCAAACAAAAGGGAAATAGATGCAATCTGCATTCAACCCTCTTCTTTAAATAATTGAGGTTGGATCTATTGGGTCTATTTTCTTTTTAATGTATGGTATGTGAAATAGATGTTTTCCTAGTTTGCATAGCTAAGCTTGTGTAACCCTATTTCCAACACCAAACATTTTGGTGAACCCGTCATTGCTCATGCTTATTTCTGATTTATTATTCTTAATGTGATTTGTATGCATTTAATCAAATATTAACACTCATATATCATATAGGAACTCAATTTACATAAATTTGGAGGTTTAATTTACAAAAAACCTAATTTATTTTGATATAACTGACTTGTGGGTTGCATAATTTCTGATTTATATGCACATATATGATTGCTATGGCATGCTATTTTCAGAATTAGAAGAATTTAGATATTACATCTCTCATTTCATAAGAATATCTAATTGTTTAATCAATCATTTTACAAAGAAATTGTAATTTTTAATCATATATATAGCTTGCATTATCAAATATCTTGTGATTTCAAATATTTGCATTCAATATTTCCTTCTTGGTGCATGAGTTTTGTTACCCTTAGTCCTACATCCAATATTCTAGTGAGAAGAAGTTATAGACTTAGGACTTCTTGAATTTTAAATACCAAGGATATGGAGCTTGAGTTGACTAACCTATTCCATGTAAGTGTTGTTACTTACTCTAATCCCACACATGACATACCTAACATCGTGGAGAATAATTCCCCACATTTCTCATGATGAGGTCGACTCACTAACTAGGGTTACTAGTGCTCAATTGGAGAATCTTAAAATCAAGTAAGAAAATCTTCAACAATGGATGGGCCAAGAACACTTGAATAGTGAGGCAATCCCCTTGATTGAAGGATTGAAGAGAATGGTTCAAAGTGATAAGATAGGTGTGGAAGATATGTGTGGAATTGTTCAAATTATTGATATCAATATTATGCCTATTCAAAGTTGTGTCAATGTTCTTGGTTATTCTCATCCTACTAGTCAAGTTGAGCATTTCATTCCTATTCCTACATGCTTGCCTAGCGTACCTACATATACATTTTTTATCATGACTACCTTGTTAGCAAATGTACACTCCAATGAGATATTGTAGGTGATTGAAGGTTTTGTCATTGATGGCAACCTTACAATTTTATGACATCGACAAGACAATTTATCGGCACCAGCAATGACAAACTCTACACCAGCACATATAACACTAGTAGTGAAAGGAAGTATATCGGCACCCAGGCTGACAAGAATTTTGTTTATTATATAATTTGTAATTAATTGTAAAATCATTATAAGCCGACTTGGCAAGTTGTAAAATGACTCATATATGTATAAGATCATTATAGGAAATTTTGTAAGAAAGAAGATAGGCAAAATAAGGCAAACCTATTATGCGAATTATAGGTTAAGGGTTTATGTATGAAGCAGAGCTAAAATCGATACTGGATCTAGCATAGTAGATGCTATTTTGAAGCAGTACAAGACATTGGATTTGCATAATCCATTTTGTAAGTCAGTGAGACTTCTCATTTGTAATTGAGCAGTGAGCTCTAGGCACTTGGCCTTCCTACATGTGTAGGCCCCTATTGTAGCAGTAATATTCTCTTATTGGCTAGTAAGTGAATATTGTGGGTCACAAATCCCACTGAGGTTTTTCCCACACTGGGTTTCCTCGTTAAACTACTATGTTATGGTGTGCTTTTCATGTGGTTGATGTTATCTCTTTTTATTGCATTACTTTTTGTTTACCGGTATACAGTATTGATATGCTTTACATGTTTTAAGTTAAGAAAATTATCTAACCGGTTAGATACTGATTCACCCTCCCCTCTCAGTATCTTTGGGAATCCTAACAATTGGTATCAGAGCTTGGTCCTCTATTTTCAGAAGCCTAATAGCTTGAGGAAGATTTTGATACCGATAGAGATGGAAAACTTGATGAAGCAACTAGAAGCATCTCTCTCAGACTATGATACAGAAAAGTTGAAAAATATCAAACTTGAAGATGATCTAAAGGCTGCACAGGATATTATTCAAGCACTTCAAGAAAATCTTACCATTGCAAAAAACAAGAGAAGAGAACTTTGTGAAAATATGCAAAATGAGAATGATGAAAAGGAAACTCTTAGTGATCTGATGAATAAGCTGAAACATGAAAACATGACAACAAAGAATGAGATGCAGGATATGACTATGAGATTTTGTAAAGAAATTGAAGATAGAAAAAAGAATGAAGAAGATTTGACTAGAAGACTGAATGATGCTGCAAATGAAAACACAAGACTTAGTTATGAAAATGATATGTTGAAGACAGATTTGATGCATGCACAAAATAACTCAAATGAACTCATGAGATAGAAAGGTATCTTGGAAAGAGAACTGGCTACTGCAAATCAACACAAGGAAAAATTCAAGAAAAGATCAGAAGAACTTGGTGACTTTCTGAAAAATCAGAAACCTAATGGTGACATTGATGGCCTTGGCTTTGAAACTGGTGAAAGCTCCAGTACTACAAACACACATGATCATAGAAAACTGGTAAGAAAATCTACTGCTTATAAATTTAATGGCAAATGCTTTAACTGTAACAAGTATGGTCATAGAGAAAATCAATGTAGATCTAGAAATTATCAAAGCACTAATACACCCACCGGTCAATGCTCCAAATGCAACAAAATTGGTCATAACTCAAAAAATTGTAGAATGAATGTAAGATGTTATGTTTGTGGAAGATTTGGACACTTATCTAATCAGCGTAGAACACAAACCAACATAGGAAATGGGAAATCTATTCAGAAAAACAATGTGACCTGTTATGCTTGCAATAAGATTGGACATATTGCAAAATTCTGCAGAAGTAAGGCATCACCTACAAGTAATAATGGTGTTAGCTTGAAAGGTAAAGAAAAAGTTGAAGAGGTAAAGAAAGAGTTCTCAAAACAATGGATTAGAAAGTCGGATCTAAATATTGATAGGAACATTCCTCCAATGACATCTAACATAGTAACACACCGCCGACAAAACAGAGTAACAGTCCACCAACAGGAGACTCTTCATCTAACTGAAGAAAATTCCTCTGAGGGTTTAGCAACCAAATATGAAGCATGTTATTATTCCCTCGGTTGATGGTGAGAAGTTGAAATTACTTCTATACTGGTAGATAAGTTAAGTCATTACTTAACCGACAAGCATTAAATGTGGTGGTTGGCAAAATTAACATTATAAAACAAGTGTTTTGGCTCCATTTTCATTTCATCGAGCATTAAAATCTTTGAGAGCTCAAAAATTCTGAGCGAAGACATTCCAAGCAAAGAAGTGAAGCAATTCATCAAGCAATCATTCCTTAAGGCAGATAAAGGTATTTATAACCATGGCTTCTTCATCTGTTCCTGAATTCATTGCAAACCCTACTGTTGTTGAAGTTATTAAACGCCCTAGATCCGTATTCCAATTAGTTCTTGAAATTGCCAAGAAAGATGATAATATTGGTGCATTTTCCCAAATCCCTAAGGGAGTAGTTTTTGCTGAAGACCCTAGAATGTATATACATTGTCATATAGAGGAATTAGGTGATGAGGAAATTAAGAATATGTATAAATTTGTAATTTGTGATGAATCCAAAAATATCAAACCTGAACACAAGATAGTTGAAACCCTAGGATTCACTGAAATTCTCAGTATCCCAGATTTTCCCAAGGATGTTATAAGGATAGTACTAAGAAGGGTACATGGTGCTTTCTTCTGGTTGGACTCAGTTCACAAAATCACAAAAGAAGCAGTAAAGGCTGTGACAGGGTTACCTTCCATTGGCAACAAACTTGATAAAACAAAGAAGGTCTCAAATGACCTAGTGATTAACCTAACTGGCAACATCTGATAAGAGATCTTTAAGGGTAAATGATGTAACAGATATCAATGTTAGATTCATTAGTATGATCTTAGGCTACAAAACCACACATTCAAATAGGTTAAACTCAGTCTCTAGCCTATGCATAAAGAGTGCCTATGACATGGTTAATGATAATGCAAAAATAGATGTGTGCGAATGGCTTAAAGATGAACTAATTGACAATTTGGGAAAGATAAAGAAACACAAAAAGGGCACATTCAGATTTGGAAACCTACTTGTTTGTCTAATGCTACACATAACCAAACAAGTACTCGATATCGGTAACATAAATCTTGGTTTTGATATACTGGTAGGCAAATAGTTGTCAGTTTTACTTAACAAAATGGGAGAGAACAAAGAAAATAACATAACTGAGTATTTTTAGGCATTGAAGGCCCGGATGAAGACCCAAGTCAGATTGTCACTAGAAATTGTGAACAAGTATAAGGATGAAATTTGTTTTGTTATAAAGAAGGATGAAATTTGGATGGAGGTAGTTATCCCAAGAACCATCTAGGTTACTGAAATGGGGTATGAAACTGATGACCACATAATAGAAACATATGCAAAAGGCCTCCTAGAAACACCTAAGGAACCCAAATAAGAGGTATTTGGCAGCGCTGAGACTATTGAAAACAAATTCAATCAAAGAAAAATGTTAAAAAGATTGAAGCAATAGTTAGAAAAGGACCCAGACAAGCAAAAGCTATTAAGGAAGATGTACTTAAACAAACCGGTATTACTGAAGATGAGTTAGAAGCACTTCAACCAGAAATTCACCTTTCACCGATTGGAACTTCCTCACAAAGTGACATACCAGCTGCATTCAAAAGAGTTGTGAGAAAAAGGAAATTCTTCACCGGTATCCTCACCTTCTCCTAGAAGAACAAGACAGAAACAACAGGCAGTAAGGCCCCCTGCAAAGAAATTAACTCCGAAAAAGAAAAAGGTGACTCCTAAGAAGAGGTCTATAGCTCCTATTGATAAATTACTAGATGAAATTATTGAGGATGGTAAATTGAAAAATATCAGCAAAATATATAACACACTATCAGATGATGACAAAGATAAAGTAGAGAACAGTGTAATATTGCACTTAGATATTTTTAAGAAATTTTTGATGCAAGTTGTTGATGAAATACCGACAGATCTCTACAACAGACTTGAAGCTAGGAGAGTAGGTATAATTGAACTTGATAAGAAAATAAAAAACTAAAAAATTACTTGATGTACGTCCTGTCAACTCACCTGATGAGATAGATAAATTGATCTCAGAAGCTAACCGGTCAGTATTTTCAACTACTCACCGACATGTAGCACTAATGGCATAGAGAGTAAATGAGGTAACAGAAGAAACAACTAATGCATGGGACATATTCCTTGTAGAGAAGGAAAAGAAGGAAGAGTATCGAAGCCCTAAACCCATCAAGGTATATCAAAAGTATAAGGGAAAAGGAAAGGTTGGTGGACCACCCAGCATAAAAATAACATATAAATTATCCCCACCACCTCTAGATACTCCACTGGTAGTTACCACTGACAATCAACCAGCTAGAGAGAGTATGGACATACCACATGAGGATACAAATCCTGATTTTGAGGTGTTATATACAATGAAGATTGACACTCAGAAAGTCAATATTGTGGTAGATAAGGATTCAATAGGGAAAACAGATGTGGCCAATGAGCCACCGACAACAGATAGCACATAAGGTAAATCGACAGGTGACAACACTGAGAAATAGGCAGAGCAACAAGCTCCCTCACAACAACAGGTTCATGCAGAGACAGTGCCACCGACAACAGCTAAGCAATCCAAACCTTTGCTTAAAGAAATGCAAACACAAACTGACCTACCATAGGTCACCACAAGCAAAAAAATTGCTCCCACTAGCGGAATACAAATTGTTGGCTCTTCCATTGTAGAAATCAAACCAACAAATGTGACAAAAGTTCTTCTAGATTCTATCAAGAAGATAACATAGTGTAGTTCACAAGCATACAAAGCAATTGATGACACAATTCCAATTTTAAAAATGATAGCACCCAAATGTAATATGGATAATAAAGATTCTTTGAATCAACTTGACACATTGTCTAAGTATATTACTGACAACATTATGACGATTGAACAAATAAATAAGGAAGCATTCCAAGAGAGACTAGAGAAGGAAAAACACAAATTCTTTGAAGAGGAAATAAAGAAGTGCATGAGACAATTTGACACTCTTTTATTGGCACTATGTAATACACTAAAAGAATTTAAAACTTTGTACAGAGATACATGCAAAACAAACTTCTTAACAGTAGATATAGACAAGAAGATCAGCAAGGTACAGGAAGAAATAAATCAACTAGCTGATAATTTCATTAATTCATCTGAACCATTATTAGTTTTTGAGCAGAAAATAATAGGTTTTGAGGAGGAACTTCTGAAGTTGGAAAGAGAAAAGGAAAGAATAAAAGGAAAGGTAAAAGATCTAAAATGGAAACTTAGTCCAAAATTGGACTACCTCACCTCCTTAAGAAAATAGATATCTGAGGCTTTAATTCAAGGACATAAAACATCGAAACAACAAATGCAACACCTCACCGATACAATTTAGAGGACATAGGCCACATTAAAGGACAGTGAACGGTTCACTCAAAGATTGAATATGGTATTGGCAGACCTTTTTCAAATTGTAACCAACTGGTTACAAGGATAAAGCTAGAAACCACACTCACTTGACACTTTGACAACCTTTGTCATTGATGCCAAAGGGGGAGTAGTGGTAATGAGAAAAATAGATAGCAAATGGATCATCAGCTCAGGGGGAGCACATATTTTTTTTGGTACACAATTTTTGGTAAGACAATTCTGGCATATTCTTTTTGATGACACTTTTTGGATTTTTCTTATGAGTGTTGCCATCAACGCCAAAGGGGGAGATTGTTGGCAAATGCACACTCCAATGAGATATTGTAGGCAATTGAAGGTTTTATCATTGATGGCAACCTTACAATCCTATGACATCGACAAGACAATTTACTGGCACCAGTAATGACAAACTCTACACCGACACATAGAACACCAGCAGTGAAAGGAAGTATATCGGTACCCAGGCCGACAAGAATTTTGTTTATTATATAATTTGTAATTAATTATAAAATCATTATAAGCCAACTTGGAAAGTTGTAAAATGACTCATATATGTATGAGATCATTATAGAGCATTTTTTAAGAAAGAATATAGGCAAAATAAGGCAGACCTATTATGCGAATTATAGGTTAAGGGTTTATGTATGAAGCAGAGCTAAAACTGGTACTGGATCTGGCATAGTAGATGCTATTTTGAAGTAGTACAAGACATTGGCAAAGCTGATAATGATACTTAGACTCATCTTTTGAAGGTGAAAAAAGTGTAGAACCAAGTTGGTCTACATATCCTGGTCCCAAGAATTTTTGACAATCTTCTGACAGTAGATTCTATGTGTCATTATGATCCAAAAAATATTTAGTTAGTTTGCATTGAACATTCCTAGGATTAGGTTGGTCTACACCTCTTGGTCCTAAGAATTCTACTCAAAATTTCTATCATAGGTTTTGATTTGATTCTCATCCTCAAATCCAAGTATATAGAGATTCATGATATATGGAACTTTTGGTTATTGTTATTCTATGTAAAATTCTCATTATTTGTCCAAAATCTAGCATTTCAATTCAAACCTAATTCAAACTCATTTTCATCTCAAACAAAAGGGAAACAGATGCAATCTGCATTCAACCCTCTTCTTTAAATAATTGAGGTTGGATCTATTGGGTCTATTTTCCTTTTAATGTATGGTATGTGAAATAGATGTTTTCCTAGTTTGCATAGCTAAGCTTGTGTAACCCTATTTCCAACACCAAACATTTTGGTGAACCCGTCATTGCTCATGCTTATTTCTGATTTATTATTCTTAATGTGATTTGTATGCATTTAATCAAATATTTACACTCATATATCATATAGGAACTCAATTTACATAAATTTGGAGGTTTAATATACAAAAAACCTAATTTATTTTGATATAACTGACTTGTGGGTTGCATAATTTCTGATTTATATGCACATATATGATTGCTATGGCATGCTATTTTTAGAATTAGAAGCATTTAGATATTACATCTCTCATTTCATAAGAATATCTAATTGTTTAATCAATCATTTTACAAAGAAATTGTAATATTTAATCATATATATAGCTTGCATTATCAAATATCTTGTGATTTCAAATATTTGCATTCAATATTTCCTTCTTGGTGCATGAGTTTTGTTACCCTTAGTCCTACATCCAATATTCCAGTGAGAAGAAGTTATAGACTTAAGACTTCTTGAATTTTAAATACCAAGGATATGGAGCTTGAGTTGACTAACCTATTCCATGTAAGTGTTGTTACTTACTCTAATCCCACACATGACATACCTAACATCATGGATAATAACTCCCCTCACATTTCTCATGATGAGGATGACTCACTAACTAGGGTTACTAGTGCTCAATTGGGGAAGATTGAAATTGAGTAAGAAAATCTTCAACAATGGATGGGCCAAGAACACTTGAATAGTGAGGCAATCCCCTTGATTGAAGGATTGAAGAGAATGGTTCAAAACGATAAGATAGGTGTGGAAGAGATGTGTGGCATTGTTCAAATTATTGATATCAATATTATGCCTATTCAAAGTTGTGTCGATGTTCTTGGTTATTCTCATCCTACTAGTCAAGTTGAGCATTCCATTCCTATTCTTACATCCTTACCTAGTCTACCTACATATACATATTGAAAATGCACACTCCAATGAGTTATTGTAGGTGATTGAAGGTTTTGTCATTGATGGCAACCTTACAATCCTATGACACCGACAAGACAATTTACCGGCACCAACAACAACAGACTCTACACTGGCACATAGAACACCAGCAGTGAAAGGAAGTATATCGGCACCCAGGCCGACATGAATTTTGTTTATTATATAATTTGTAATTAATTGTAAAATCATTATAAGCCGACTTGGCAAATTGTAAAATGACTCATATATGTATGAAATCATTATAGAACATTTTGTAAGAAAGAAGATAGGCAGAATAAGGCAGACCTATTATGCGAATTATAGGTTAAGGGTTTATGTATGAAGCAGAGATAAAACCGGTACTGGATCTGGCATAGTTGATACTATTTTGAAGTAGTACAAGACATTGGATTTGCATAATCCATTTTGTAAGTCAGTGAGACTTCCCATTTGTAATTGAGCAGTGAGCTCTAGGCACTTGGCCTTCCTGCATGTGCAGGCCCCTATTGTAGCAGTAATATTCTCTTATTGGCTAGTAAGTGAATATTGTGGGTCACAAATCCGACTGAGGTTTTTCCCACACCGGGTTTCCTCATTAAACTACTATTTTATGGTGTGCTTTTCATGTGGTTGATGTTATCTCTATTTATTGCATTACTTTTTGTTTACCTGTATATAGTATTGATATGCTTTATATGTTTTAAGTTAAGAAAATTATCTAACCGGTTAGATACTGATTCACCCCCCCCTCTTAGTATCTTTGGGAATCCTAACATACCTTTGCACAAAATGTTAATTCTACAAATAATAGTCATGGGGGAAATCCTATTAATCAATACTCTTACATACCTCCTTCCATGATTCTTCCATTTGTTTCCATCCATCTCCTATACCAACTTATCATAATTTCCCCATCCTTATTCTCAACCTCCAACTACTTACAATAATAGTAATCCTCCATAACAATCCAATATGTCCAATTCCAATCCATCTACCGAAGCCACTATCAATAACCTAGCTAAAAGTGTTTCATCCTTTCAACAACAAATGGCTTTTTTGACCTAATCCAAGTTCAATGTTCCCTCATATGATGTAGTAAGCCAACTATCCAATGAGATTGTCCATGTGTTTTCTTCTAATAATGTGTATATTCCTCAATTAGAGTTATACAATGGAAAAGGTGTCCCATTGACTCGTGAAGACAATTCAAACCTTGTGTAGTGATTTCTCTCATGATCAAAGATGGGTGATCCCATAATACTGGGTTACACTTTTTGGCCAAACTTGACAGTAAAATCAACACTTTGCAACATATCTTTACTTTCTAAAACCTATAGAAGCTAAACAATTAAGAATTTGGAGATGAAGTAAACTACTAATTTGTGATATTTTTTCATATAGATTCTAAATATATTTTAAAAAAAATAATTAGAAATTAATTGTCCACATTTTTATGTAACTTTTAATAACTCAATATTTATAGTAATCAACATTTTTCATAAGTGACACTTATTTGGTAATTCATAACATTTTTTTATAGAAAAAAGAAAATTCTAAGTTTTGAAATATAGAATTGTCACACCAATATCTAGTGAATGGATATTTTTTCATAATTTTTTGTTACATATTTATTTTTTAGTTAATTTTTGAAGATAAGAGTAATTATAATTTAGATTGAGGTGTATTCTGTAATGCATAAATTTTTTATTATACATTTGAATTAACTTCTTTTTGTGTTGAAATGAGGATATCAATACTTAAGGAAAATATATTTTTCATAATTTTTTTCTATTTTTCAAATTTTCCACATGTGAAACACAATCCTTAATATTCCATGAAAAACCTACATTCATAAGAAATAAAATATAAATATATTAAAAATTATACTATTTGGAAAACTTATAATAAGGACTAAATACTTAAAAAAATAAAATGTCTAAATAAATTCATTTGACCCCCCAAAAGCTAATGTAAAAGTGGTTTTTTATCAACATTTTGATATGTGCGAATGAGGTTCCATTGCAGGTATTATTTAGAAGTAGAGAGGTTCTATCCAAGAAATTTTGAACTAAGAGACTTTGATCTGACTCTCCTCAATTAATTACTTCAAATAGGACCTCTTAAAGATTAAATCATTATATTTTCTAAAAAATGTATGGTGTCAACAAAAATCAGGATGTACCAAAAAGTGTAACCTAGTATTGTGGGATCACCCAAACTCATTCTAAAATTATTTACCTAAACCTTTAGGGATAAATATTTGCAATGGTATTGTTATTTTCCTCCTTATTCCATCACTTCTTTTCAACAATTGGCTAATGCTTTCATTCAACAATTTCAAAATAATATTTGTCCTAAAATTACTTTGACTGATTTGATTCATTGTAAGCAAGGAGTTAAAGAAAAAGTGATTAATTTTTTGGTAGAAATAAACATTTGTATTCACACATTGCTTATCCTATGCCAGATCATGTTGCTAAAATAATTTTCATTATAAATTTGCAAAGCTATATTAGAGATAAGCTTCTATTTTCTAAATTTACATCTTTCAAGAAATTGTGTGCAGTGCTTCATATCTATCAGTTTCAAGTGAGTCAATTTGAATCATCCCCTTCAATAGATCTAGTTAATAAGAATGAGAGTGATCTCTTGGAAACAAGGTAGAAAATTGAGAGGGGTGGGGTGAGTCAGTTTTCTCACAAACTTTACTTAATACAAACACAACTTTAGATCTGATAATTAACAGTGAAAGCACAAATCAACACCACATAAATAACACACATAACACCAAGATTTTTGACGTGGAAAACCTGGTTAAGCAAAAAAATATGGTGGGAACCTACCCACAATGAGATGATACCCCATTAGAAGTATATGAAATATTACAATGGGGAATGCACATGCATTTAGGCACACTACCTAGATCTCATTGCTCAAAACACAAAACAAGAAGGGCTACAACCCTTGGGAAGACTCATTGTCTTACAAAAATATTCAGATTACATCCGAAAGATCATGAACTGATAGAATAACATCTCCTCATGCTTGGTTACAATTCCAGTTAAGCACACAAACTGATTTTCTCTACTACTTCTTCTTTACACTTTCGAAAGATCAAAACATTTGCTTGTACACTTATCTGACCACACACATTCAGATACACTCACATATACCACACAAATACATCTCTCATATGACTATTACATGTATTTATATAAATAATAAACCTATATTTCAAGTTTGGCTCAACACTCATCACAAATTACAAGAATATAAGAATACACACTACAACATTGTATGCAAACCAAAACAATGTTGGCTAAGACATAGTATGGACCTAAATTAACACCTCAAACATGAAACACCTCCAAGAATTATGCCTCGAACATCCACAACACGCTACAATCATTATGTTGGCCAAGAACATGAAAAACACCATCGAATTAAGAGAAATCATCAATAACGTACACAACGATCAATGCACACTATCAACACAAATAGGAAATGATCTAGAAACATCCACAAGCATCTTGAATTACCACAACAATAACCACGAAATCACCACTTACTATAATCTTCATCATCATTATACTGAACCTCAAGAACGATAACTAAATTGATTGTCAACCTAAGAGATTCACTTGCGGACCTCCAAATCATGAACCATCTGGATTGAGGACACATATGAATGTCCCAAGTACTCTACCAAATCTGCAAACCAAGATATTGTAATACAGAGAAAAATCTAGAATACTGATCAACATCGAACAATTGAGAAACCAACCACAATATTGGATCACATAACTCGATCAAATCTTCATGCATACCTCTAAACTATAGCTGAATCAACTAGAGATACTTATCTCAAACCCTTTAATTTGCAACAACTCATTTGCAACACACTGGCCAAACCAACTCTTTTAATCTAACTGTAACACTGGAACATACAGACGATTACATTGACATCAATGACAACACATCATTCTAGCAAACTTCTGAACAATATCCAAAATTTTTCCCCTTTGGCAGTGATGACAACATATGAATGTGAAAAAGAATCAATGCAAAGAAAGAATTCAACCCCATAACTCTCAACAATCTCCCCTTGAGATCTAGCACATGATATGATAATTTTTCACATGATTCTCTCCCCTTTTGACATCAACACAAAAGGCACATATGAAAATCATGATTCTCTCACTCTTAGAACTAAATCACAAATCTGAACAACTGAACCACAACACTGACTACTCCCCCTGAGTAGAAACCCCACTCATCAATCTAGATCACAAGATATCTTTGTGAAGTTCGCCAGACCGATGCAAATTAATGCATCTTAGTTCTCATCAGGAGGGACAATCACCCCTAGCTTCTCTTTGAGATAGTCAAAAGTATCTTTAGGAAAATACTTCGTGATGATATCTGCAATTTTTGACTTTGTAGATACATACTCTCGTCCAACTTCCTTGTTGTAGCGTAGAAATTAGGAATCATCACAAGATAAGTAGATCAATCAAAACACAAGACATGATAACTCAATCATGAGAGCACTCATTGCAAATGAACCTAATCCTAAGCATACTCAATAGAGATATGAAAACAAAGCATTCAAAATGAAAGATTATGCAAACCAAATGCAGAATTGAATGCTTCTTCCATGCGGCTCCATTGTTCTTCTTTCTTCTCCAAATAGGTTTGTTGTGGATCTCACCTTCAAGTGCATACACCTAATTATGAAAGCAAGATTGACATTCAAGAATACTCGAAGCGTAAGTTCAATAGTCTGATAAGAATTCACGGCTAGGGATTGATTGAAGAAAATCATCCAATTTATAGAGAAATTGGAGAAATGAACAAATTAGCATGATAGTGATTCGAATGGAAATTCAAATCAAGAATAGCAAAATTATGACATATCTATGACAAATTGCTATGCAAGGCTTATGACAATTCATGACAAATTTCTATGTCAAGAATTTATGACAATTTATGACAAATTCTATGACAAATTTCTATGTCAAGAATTTATGACAACTTATGACAAATTCTATGACAAATTTCTATGTCATTTCCATAAATTTAGGAGAGAAATAGGAGGAAATTGAAATTAAGAATTAAGAAATTAGAAAATTTAGAAAAAGAGGAATTAAGAAATTAGAAATTAGGAAATTGATGAAAATTAGAAATTAGGAATTAGTGAATTAATTAATAATTTTTCATTTATTAATCAATTCACAAAGAGGAATAATTAGCCAATTAAATGAAGATTTAATTGTAATGAGAAGACTTAGGATAAATAAGTAATTTATTAATCCTAAAGGAAGAAAATGACACACAAGGTTAAATGATGAAATCACGAAACCTTGGAAGACGAATTAGGTCTTGAAAGATAATTGACTCGATTTTATTTGATTTTGGACTGATAAATGACCAATGTGATAAATGATTTGATTGATAAAATGCGCCAATTGACGAGGAACAATGACAAATTGATCCAAATTGACATAATTAAGACAGACAATGATCAATAGCAAAATTGATCGTAAAATGACAAGATCGACAAGAGGACAAGAATCGACGACAAAATAGATTGCAAGATGACAAGATTGAAAATGACCCAGATCAATGACAAATTGATCGCAAAATGACAAGATCGAACAATGACAACGATCGATGACAAATCGATCGCATGATGACAAGATTGAAAAGAGGACAAAACCCTAATTAGGATTGACGATGCCCAAAATGATAAGATTGATAAGAGAGCAATGATTGATGACAAATCGATCGCAAGATTGACAGGAGGACAAAACCCTAATTAGGATTGACAATGTCCAAAATGATGACAAATTAGCACGCACATTGATGCAACAAGATAAGCTCGATCAAAATCATGATTGAATAATGTTGTCGACAAGACCAAATTTGAGGACGAGATGATTGAAGAATGTAGAAGAACGAATCGATGTTCGCAAATGATAAAGACCAAGTGCGTGACATAGGAGAAATGTTAATGCGACACAAAAACCTAAAATGAGGCAATACGCCAATGTTAAAATACGACTCCGCAAGCGTTGACCATTTTTAGGTGTCTACATTTTGCCCCTCTTTGAGACAATGCGATTGTAAGCATTGTTTCAAAGAACAATAATGAAAATGCCCCAGACGATAATAATGACATATGCATGCCCCCTCGAGGAATTGGCCGAAAACATGCAGAAAAGAGGCCAATTGATCGATAAGAATGGTAGAAGATGATAGGTTCAAACGGACTGCCAAGACTGACGGAAGAAATGTTAGTGAGAAGAAATGAGATAGAAAACAGTTAGAGACGAAGAAAAACTTGCTTTCAGTAATGCACTTTGTAGGTGAGAACCTTTATTTAATGTAGCAAAATGGATGCATAGCATCATGGCATTGAAGGCCAGAGCTAAAATGCAACCCTTTTTGCAAAAGACAGACACATCGCAGACAAACAACAATCACAATAAAAAAGAAAGGGGATCATGAACCATCCCGGTCACTCTAAATCACTCAGTGACATCATCGAGCGACATAGGAACATGATCGAAGCCAAAGATAAATCAATAAAAAGATAAGACTCACAAATTCAAGCAAATCAGACAAACATCTTGATCTTCATTGTCAAAAGTTGAAAGTGCTGATAGGACGATCATGCTGTCTGGTTTCAGGAAATGCAGTACCCCGTCTAAGACAGGACATAGTCTGGTTTCGAGTATACCACACCCTGTATAAGACCCATGATAGAAGAGACAAGGACAAATGATTTTGATGTTGATATTCGAGTGATATGACAATTTTGATCAGGTTGAATGTCTAGCTTGATTTGGATTGAAAAAGTTCATCTGGTTAAAGCGGGATTTCATTAAAGCACAATGTTTGATTGCGAGTCGTTGGATGTATACTCAGCGATTTGTCTTATGCACAAAAGGAATAATGTTATTGCAAAATGTTTGTTTTTTGGATTTGGAGTTTTACAATTTTTTTTGTTGTTCATTTTTTTCAGGACTTTATGTGATTTTTTTTTTTTTTTTGGATTATTTCAGGACATTATTCGAATTTTTATTATCTTATTTCAGGACAATTTTTCAATTTTTAAGACTTTTTTTCAAGACATTTTTCAATTTTTTTATGATTTTTTCAGGATCATTTTTCAATTTTTTAAAGACTTTTTTCAAGACATTTTTTGATTTTTATGAATTTTTTCAGGACGTTTTTCAACTTTTTTATGATTTTTTTAGGACATTTTTCAATTTTTTAATGATTTTTTTCAGGATCATTTTTCAATTTTTTAAGACTTTTTTCAAGACATTTTTCAATTTTTTAAGACTTTTTTAAAGACATTTTTCAAATTTTTAAGACCTTTTTCAAGACATTTTTTTGATTTTTATGAATTTTTTTAGGACATTATTCAATTTTTAAGACTTTTTTCAGGACATTATTTGGATTTAAACACTCCAGTGATTGATCATGACGAGGGAAAAGCACCCAATGTGCACTTGAAAGACACATAAACCAGGACCAAAACATATGTACAAGACACTGGAGTAAGCAAGACAGTGATGTTGACCAATAACAGGCCTGGAATAGAACATTGGGTCGAGACCAAGATACGCATGATAAACCGGCCGAGAGAAAGCATATCTAGAAGTCATGATAGATGACGAAGCAATAATCTCATTACTCATGGCGCCTGATTGCCAGGTTTTCACCATGGTACTTGCCCAAAGCGCCTGTTTGCCAGGTTTTTACTAGAGGGCGAATCATTTTTTTGCTCTTTGCTTTTTTTCTCTTTTTTGCTTTTTTCTTTTTTTTTTCATTTTTCATTTTTTTGTATTTTTTGCTTTTTTCATTTTTTTAATATTTTTTCAGGATCATATTGGAAGAAATATCTGATAGAAAACTATGCCCAGTACTTGCAAAGATGCATGCTATTAATAGGATCAGACAGAGGTTCACCTTCTGGAGTCGCAAGCTGATATGCCCCCGAGCCATAGGCTGCAGTTACTATGAAAGGCCCAACCCAATTAGGTTCAAACTTGACCTTGATGACGTCAGTAGACTGTGCATTCTTGGGATTTTCCTTTAAAACCAGGTCTCCCACTTCGAAGTGTCGCCCTTTGACCTTCTTATTATAAGAGTGACGGAGACGGTTTTGGTATGCTTGCAAATGTGTCAGAGCTGTCTGACGCTTCTCATCTAACATCTCAAGCTGATGCAGCCGAGAGACTCTGTGTGTCTCATCATCAATCAGGTGTTGCAAAGAAACTCGCAAGGAAGGAATCTCCACTTCCAAGGGCAAAATGGCTTCCGCACCATACACCAAAGAATAAGGTGTTGCGCCAGTAGGTGTGCGGACAGAAGTATGATAGGCCCATAGTGCTGGATTTAACTGTACGTGCCAATCTCGACCAGCGTCATTGACAACTTTCTTCAGGATCTTGATAATGGTTTTATTTGATGCTTCAGCTTGACCATTACCCTGTGGATAGTATGGGCTAGAAAAACGGTGTTGAATATGAAATTTTTCACAAAGCTCTTTAACATCTTTATTCTTGAAGGGTCGACCATTATCTGTGACTATGGCAAGGGGAACCCCATATCTGCATATGATATAGTTCAACAAGAATTTTGAAATTTGGACACCAGTGATATAGGTCATGGGGATTGCTTCGATCCACTTTGTAAAATACTCTGTAGCTGTAATGATGAACTTGTGTCCATTTGCAGATGTTGGCTGAATCTTGCCGATAAGATCCAAAGCCCACTGAGAAAAGGGCCATGGAGATATAACAGAATGAAGCTCTTGAGTTGGTGCATGAATATAATTTCCATGGATCTGGCACTTGTAGCACTTTTTAACAAAATCATGAACATCCTTTTCCAAAGTGGGCCAATAATACCCAGCACGAATCAACTTTTTGGCTAAGCTAAGACCATTGAAATGGCCCCCACATATACCATCGTGAACCTCGTGTAAAGCCGTTTGTGCTTCGTCAGAATCCAAACACCTGAGGAGGGTATGGTCAAAGGAATGATGGTAAAGGGTGTCGGCGATGATGACATACATGGCTGTCTGTCGGATAAAGGCTCGGCGTTGGTTAGCGGAAAGGTTAGGTGGTAAGGTTTGGGATTTCAAGTACTGATATACGTCATTGTACCACGGGGAGTTGGGACCAACAAGAACGCACATCACATCAGCTGTCGGAATGTCAAAAGAGGGAACCAGCAATTGTTCGACCAAGAATTCACACTTGTCCATATTATGAGGCATATTCAACATGGAAGCGATTGTAGCCATCGCATCTGCCGACTTGTTTTGCATTCTTGGCACTTGACTGAAATGGATAGCCGTGAATTTTGTCTTGAAGAAATCTACCATGTGCTTATAAGGAATAAGCTTTTCATCTTTTGTTTCGTAGTCATCGTTGACTTGTCGGATGACTAATTGAGAATCTCCATAGACTTGCAAATGCTTGATGTTCCAGTGGACTGCCACTCGAAGTCCTGTAACCAATGCTTCGTACTCTGCAATGTTATTGGTACATTGGAAATTTATTCTATAGGACTTTGGAATAGCATCACCTTGAGGGGTGACAAATAGAATACCAGCTCCGGACCTGAACTTGGTATGGGATCCATCAAAGTATAACGTCCATTCATTCGATGGTGTGAGAGCAAAAACTGATTCATTTGGAAAATCGGTCAACATGGGATGATCGTCAGAAATAGGAGCGTCTGCAAGTTGATCTGCTATAATTTGTCCTTTTATCGCCTTTCGCTCCATATACTCAATGTCAAATTCACTGAGAATCATGACCCATTTTGCTAGGCGACCTGTCAAAGCTGTGCGGCTAAGCAAATATTTTAAGGGATCAATTTTTGCAACCAACAATGTTTGGTGGCTTAGCATATAATGTCGGAGCTTTTGTGTTGCAAATACCACTGCTAAGCATGCCCTTTCAATAGTTGAGTAATTTAGCTCATAACCTACCAGTGTTCGGCTGATATAATAAATAGCTCTTTCTTTGCCGCTCTCATCTTGTTGAGCCAAGAGAACTCCTAATGCTGTTTTAGTTGCAGAGATATACAATAAAAATGGTTTGCCATCGATAGGAGGCATTAGAATAGGTGGTGATAGCAAATAATCTTTGAGAGCTTGAAAGGCTGATTGGCATTGCTCAGTCCATTTAAAAGCGACACCTTTGTGCAATAGATGCTGGAATGGATGACATTTGTTGGCCAACTGAGCTATGAAGCGGCGAATTGATTGGAGCTTTCCTTGCAGACTTCTTAATTGCCGGAGGTTGGAAGGTGGAGGCATATCCATGATTGCTTTGACCTTG
This sequence comes from Cryptomeria japonica, assembly GCF_030272615.1. NCBI lineage: Eukaryota > Viridiplantae > Streptophyta > Pinopsida > Cupressales > Cupressaceae > Cryptomeria > Cryptomeria japonica. The sequence continues at coordinate 628,373,379 of NC_081411.1, forward strand.
GCGGGATTGACCTTGATGCCTTGGTGAGAAACAATGTATCCGAGTAATTTGCCAGCTGTAACACCAAAGACACACTTTTTTGGATTGAGCCTGAGTTTGTCGGTCGCCATTCTGTCAAAGATTGGGCCCAAGATGGCTAGATGACTATCTCTGGTAACAGATTTGCATAACAAGTCATCCACATAATCCTCCATCAAAGTATGCATGAAATCATGAAAGATTGTCGTCATTGCTCTTTGATATGTTGCACCGACATTTTTGAGACCAAAGGGCATCACATTCCAGCAATAGGTGCCCCAAGCACATGTGAATGTGGTCTTATGTTGATCTTTAGGTGCTATGCGGATTTGGTTGTAACCGGAGAAACCATCCATTAGTGAAAGCATCTCATATCCAGCCGTCATGTCTACTATGATGTCTATGTTTGGCAATGGAAAATCATCCTTAGGGCATGCTTTATTGAGGTCCCTGAAATCTGTGTAGATTCTGATGCCCCCAGTTACTTTGCTAATTGGTACTAGATTTGAAATCTAGTCTGCATAATCAATAGGTCTGATGAAGCCCACATCTAGTAATTTTTTCAATTCCACTTTGACCAAAAGAGCTACCTGAGGATGCATCTTTCTAAGCTTTTGTTTGACGGGCTTAGCATCTGCTTTCAATGGCAAATGATGAAGGACTAACTTAGGATCGAGGCCAGGCATGTCTGCATAGGACCACGCAAAGCTGATCTTCTTCTCTAGAAAGAAATTAATAAAATCAATCTTCTCTTGTTTTGACAAGGAGGCAGCAAAGTGAATGACCTTAGGGTTATCAGGTGTACCCAAATTGATTTCCTCGGTCATCTCTACCAGCAATGTGGATTTGTCCTGAATTGATAGGGGTACATCCACTCTTCCACCTTTGGGCGCCTCAGAAAGGTTTTCACCCACAGGTACATCTTTTATTTTTACTTTTGTATGATCAGAGAGCGCCTTACGGTTTTCACTCAAAGATCTATTCTTTTGATTTTTTTCTTTTTCTTTTTCTTTTTCATGACTAGAAGAGGGAGTTGACTCCCCAAAATATGCCGTTGAATCCAGGTCAATAGCAAATCCTGCCTTATGATCGCCCTGCGGTATGCCTTCCCGTAGTCCCAGGAACTCTGCAATTGCTTCGTCATTTTGAAAATAGTCCAATGTGAGCGGTTCTTGTTGGTCATATTGGATAAGTTGGGGATATATGAGGGGCATGTCATCATCGATTGTAAGGATAGAGAGGGCTGATATGGTAAAAATGTGAATGTCTGTGGTGTCACTATCCGAACTGCTTGTGTCGGATTCGGAGCTTGGATCCCAAAATGATTCTATCCAAGCATGAGGACATGTTTTAGGAAGATGAGTTATTTCATGTTTATCCTCCATAGGCAAGTTATCAGGGTCAATGAAGATATTGTCAAGGGCATAGGAGCTGGACGAAAAAGAACTCCACTCCCATTCATTAGAATCAGTCTCAGGTCGGGTATCCTCAGGTGTTATTTCATCGTCCGAATCATGCCCTTTTCGACATGTGGACCTTTTGGTAGATGTGGATCCAATTCGTAACGGTACAAAACCTAACCCTAAAGTTGGGGGTCGCCTTGTAGGTATGATAGGTTCTAGCCTTCCATTGTTGTTCAGGCCTAAGCCATTGCAGCCATCATATCCTTTCTTCTGCAGCATAGTAAATCCTTTGCCATACAATTCCACTGGCAACTTGATAGGTGGGGTTTCAGTTGGATCTTTATAGAGCCAATCTATGACATCATCATCTACAGTTTCTTTGTCAAGTTCTCCCCATCTTGCAAATGTAGTAGGAGGCTGATATTGAATAATGACCTTGGGTTCCTTTTGCAATAAATGCAGTTTTCCATATGATTTTGGAGATATTGGCAAATTCCCGATGAGGAATGTTTGGTCCATTGAATATTCTCCACACCCTTGATCTTGTATCTTCAGTTTTCCTTTGACAACATCTAACAATGCATTGGGATCCACATAATTGTCTGATTTGGCCTCTCTATTGACTGGGACTTGCTGCCGAGGAGTATCCTTTAGGGTAGCACAGAACTGGAACGGATTAGGATCTCCTAGAATTGTTATCTCAGTTCCATTGTAAGGATATTTTAGACATTGATGATAAGTGGATGGAACCGCTTTCATGGCATGGATCCATAGACGGCCAAGGATCATATTATAAGGGAGGTCAAGGTCTAGGACTTGTAGGAAAGTGTTTTCCGTCACGGGACCAACTCTGATAGGCAGTGTAATTATCCCTTTGGATGGGCGCTCAGCGTCATCATAGGCTTTGATTGTTATTCTTTTGGAAGCATCAATATCATTTTCTGTATATCCGAGGCCAATGACCACTCTCAAGGTGTAGATATTAAGACCTGCTCCGCCATCTATCAAGACTCGCTGGATTTTGCAATTATGGACAAAGACTTCTAGGTGCAAAGGGTCATTATGGGGAAGCTTATCAGGTGAGATATCACTATCAGAAAATGCGACACTTTGGGAAATGGCTAAATGTCCAATCCGCGCTTGAAATTGGTCAACATCAATATCTGTTGGGATAGTGGACTCAGTCAAAGCTTTATCTAGGACTGCACGATGCATGGGAGACATTTTCAACAACTCTAGAATGGATATTTGTGCAGGTGTTTTTCCTAGATGATCCAAAAGATTATACTGACTTGCAGGAATTGGTTTGGGAGGAGCGGCAGGAGCTCCTTTCAAGACTATTTTGGATCGACGAGTGGTGACCGCACAAGAAGGATCTTGTCCTTTTAGTCTCAAGGTGGAAACATACTCATTTGACGCATTAAAACAATTAATAACATTGTAATAACCGGTATTTGCATAATTGGCCGTTTGAGCAGAGTTGGAAGAAGATGCTTTACCCTTGTCATGATCAAGCAAAGGAGTTTTGAAAATAGTATGATCAGTGTTAGAGGTCGGGTGGGGTGGATCCATCTCAATTACTCCTTGCTCCAATAAATCTTGAATCATATGTTTTAGTTGAAAACATGAAGCAGTTTTATGTCCTTTGGACCGATGATACTCACAATACGCATTATCATTCCACCAATGCGGCTTTACCACTGGTTCTGCTTTAATATCTGGTAGCTTGATAAATTTCGCTTGTATTAATTGCTTCATTACTGATTCAATAGGCTCTCCCAATGGCGTAAACTGTCGAGGAGGCCCCTCCCGCGATCGGAAGGGTTTGCGTTGTTGATTTTGTTGTTGGCCTTGTTGTTGATTATATTGTTGCGCATGCTGTTGTTGAGCATTTTGCTGATATTGCGGCTGTTGAGAATGTTGTTGATATTGCGGCTATTGAGTAACATTACTCCTTGGTGCTTGATTTTGTTCCATAGTTGACATGTTAGGAACACTCAATTTCTTAATTGTGAATGGGGGTTGATTTGCATTCACCGCTCTTGCATCAACAACACCATCATTAGTGACATTCTTGTTCTTATACCAAAATCTGTTTCTGTCCCCTGAATAATTTGTGTTGTCATTGTCCTTATTGAGCTTGATAATTCCTTTAGCTACAAGAGCTGTTTCAATACTCATTCCTTTCTTAATGAGTTTTTCTATAGTACTAGGACTTTTCAATTTTAGCTCATACATCATTTCTGGGACCAGATTCTGGATAAACAGATTCACTTGTTGTTCTTCAGGTATATCGAGAGAAGAACGACTATACAAGCTTTGCCATCGTTGCAAAAAGGTCACTAATGGTTCACCTTGCTTTTGTTTGGTATTGCATAAATCCGACATAGTCACATCACTGTCGATGTTGAACGCGAAATGAGATATAAACTTTTGCGCCAGTTCTGACCAAGTCTTTATATTTCCTGGCAGATGAGAATACCAATCCATAGCTTGTCCAGTGAGACTTCATGCAAATAATCGCATTAAATATGTCTCCTCATAGCTTACTTCTGTGCATGCCGCGTAAAATGCTCGAATATGATCTTTTGGATTGCCATTCCCTCTATATTTCTCAAAGTTGGGTGCCTCAAAATGCTTAGGGAATGGAGGCATGTATACACTCTTGTCAAAGGGATTAGGACATAAATCTTGATCTGTATACAACTTCTTTGTTCCTTTAGTTTCTAATGCATCAACTTTTTGTTGCAACTTCTCAAGTTGTTGCGCAATTGTATCAGATTGTAGAGGTCCATCATTAATCCCAGTTGGTATTCTTTGTTGATATATCGCATTTCCGATCGGCTGTTGATACTCCGCAATGGTCATTTTTGGCGTCTCCTGCATATAAAGTTCTTGGTACTTCTCTTGTTGTTGCGGTTGTGCTATGCCTTGATATTGACTTTGTTGTTGTGCTTCTTGGAGCCTAGGTTGATATTGCAATTGAGTAGGTTGTTGATATTGTATAGGCGCCATTTGCGGTTGTGAAGTAGGATAACTTGTTTGCCTTGGCACATATTGTGGCACATGTTGTTGGTGCTGACGAATCAGAATTTGTTGACTTTGTGCCAATTGTTGTCGTGGTGTATATCCCATCATTTGTAAAAAATTTTGTTTAGATGATTTTCGTTGCTTCTCCTTAGGATGGGGTATAGCACTTGCATTAACTTGCTGCGTTGTTTGTCCAATCCATTGTGATGGTTGCAAGTTTGTGTTAACTTGTAATGGTGCCAAAGGCACTGCAATTTGTTGTCGAATGCCATATGGTTGTTGTTGCACATCATTTGTTTGCACATTTGATTGTACCTTTTGTGTATTACTCAATTGTTGCAATAATTGCTGGTGGTGCACACCACTACCCGTAGCTCTTTGTGTAGTCATTATCGAAGGATCTGTCGCAATAGTGTTTGACAAAGATACATAAGAACTTTGTTGCATCGTGGAATTGCTTCGGACATTATTGACATTAGGCATTCCAGTTGTGAAACTTTCTTGTATCTTAGATGTTGATCCAATTTTATGCATATTAGGAACCACTTCTTGTTGAGGAACCATTGTCGATATTTGCATGGTCTTCATTTGATCTTGTATTACAGGCGTTGTATTGAATAATGGATTATTTATCGTCTCAAATGATGACTTTTGAGGAATAGTCACTGTCAATGCCTTTGAAGCACGTTTACTCATCAATGTAGGTTGAAGCTCTTGTTGCACATTTTCTTCACTTGGATGCGAAGAGAAACTTAACGACTCACTGCCTTGTTGTGTTTGCACATTAATTGGTTCATTTAAGGAAGCCACATTACTCATCATGTGAAGATACTTTTGAGGACACATTTGAAAGACTTTGCTCAGGAACTTATCCATCCTTTTTATTACCTTTGGATCTTGAAGAAACATGTCGACATCATCAGAAGCATCAGAATCAGATGAAGAATCTGGTTGGACATTTGGATTCATTTCCTGTTGAATGCCTTGGTCTGAACCGAATCCTTGTGAAAGAGTTTGGTCTTCATACAATGTTTGAGTTCGAATGTCATGTTGCAAATTTGGTTGATCCCAATTAAAAGGTGCACTTCCTCTTGGAGTTGGTGGAACACTCCCATGTCCTGGTTTCATGGGTACAAACACTGGTTCATATAATGGAGGTGGTCCAAGTTGAACCGTTCCATATGGTGGTAGAGATGTGTTTAATGAACCTTCAACTTGCACTGTTTGACTGGTTTGAAACTGCGAATTTACTATGTTATCCATGGATTGATACATTGGTTCACTCATCTTCTTAGATCTTGATCTTGTCTCAACAGGCATGTCACTTATGCAAATGCAAATTTTTTTTTTTTTTTTTTTTGGAATTTTTCAAAGACAATATATGATATGTAACTAAATGCGAACTAAATAGATGAAAATGCAATCTATGTTTTTGGTTGTTTTTGAAGATCTTGACAAACTTATGAATGCAAATCTAAAAGAGACCCTTAGGAAATTGAAATGATATCTAGACCTCAAAGGACAAAAGGGCTTAATTGACAAAGGACAAGATGACAATGTCTCCCCTATATGCTTGGATACTAAGCTAGGTTTGACGAAATGATATTGATGACAAAAGGACAAAAGACTTTGATAAGGTCTAGACTTCCTAACAATGACTTAGGGTTTATCAAAGATTTGGATTACTCAAGTATGACAAGACTTAGGTTTGACACTATATGCAAAAGGACAATTAATATGCAAATGATCTTAATATGATATGACGATGACTTAGGCTTAATGAAGAGACTTGGGATATGCAAATGCAAATGTATGACAATGTCAACCTAAGATGAAACCTAAGGTTTAATTATGAAATGGTATTACTCTTATGCAAGAGGACATATGCAAATGGATGACTTTTATTAATATGCAAAAGAGTATAACTTAGATGAAACTTAACCTTGATACTTGATAATGACTTTGAAAAATGCAACCTAGGGTGAACCTAAATGTAAGTGACATAAGAGTTGAGACAAGTTTTTGAACAATGTTGGATAACCATGCTTTAGGAATATGATCTTTGAATCTTGCTAAATTTTTGTTGGATGAATGTCTCTTGTGCTTAATCTTATGTTATATCAATGTGCTTGTTCTTGAAATGGGATTCAACTTTTGACAATCAAAGAATACAAGATATTGCAATTTAGACTCAAGACAATCATGCTCATTTCCACATTCCTTATGGTAGGCAAAGACATTAGGTACTTGAGAGGTAGACTCATTATGAGATTCAAGGAGAATACATAGATGCTTGACCCCACGGGCTCCCCTCCACAGCACTCACTTCTCAGGGCAGCCAAGCATCAGTCCCCATGGAATCTCCCCATGGCGAACTTAGTATCTCTTCCAAGTATCCGAATTTGTCCTTCTCAAGCAACTAGAAGGGTTTTTGGCCTCTAAAAACAAGGTATTTAGGAAGGATTTCTGTTAAGCATTACTCCTTGATGTCATGCAGGCATGATTGAGACATTAAGCCCATCAAGATACCAAACAAATGTAGTCGCGCAAGCATGATTTAGACCAAGAGGCCCTACTTAGATGTTGATATGAGAAAGAGTTCAAGGGTCATCACTTCCCAAGTAACTGCAATTCCCACGTAACACTTCCTTCAAAGCTTTCGCTCATCAGGTATTTTTTTATAGTGAGTTAGAATGCCAAGGAATTATAGCTATACTCACTTTGGGTCATTCCCTTCTCACGATTATCACTCGCTTGCTAAAGCAAAGTGGTCGGGAAGGCAGGCCCTCTAATGGAGACAAACAATCAACAACACAAGCATGGTATCGAAGATCTGGATTTCTGATCACCCTATGAAGGATGAGAGCATACTCTCCTACTCCAATGTCATACTTAACAAACAAAGAAAACAAAGGTTCATTTCCACCTATTTATAAATCACTAAGTGCCTAATTAAAAATCTAAAACACACAATTTGGTTGTTTCTCCAAGGCAACCTGCAAAACCCAAGTTAGATGTTTGATTTGTTGTCTTTGACCATCGAATTTGCATAACACATGTTAGTAGTTTGAGTTTTAGTCTTTGTCATGCGTATGCCAAGATCCTGCACAAATAATCAGTACCAAAATCCAAAGCATAGAAAACAGAATGCAAAAACACCAAAGATTTCAAGTAAAAACTGCATTTTTCACCTCTGATCTGGACTTTACACAGGCGCAGAAGTCAGGACACAAGCGCAGGATGTCTAACACAAGCGCAAAATGTTTCAACATAGGCGCAAGATGTCTCAACACAGGCGCAGAATGCTTCACACAAGCGCATAAGTGTCCAGAATGCACTGCACGGCTCTGTTTTTGAGTTTTTGACCTGCAAATCAACTTAGAAGCACTCCAAAACATAGTAAGATGGTTAGAAGGTTAGTATTCACGTCGGGTTCACCAGTTAATGTAGCGTAGAAATTAGGAATCATCACAAGATAAGTAGATCAATCAAAACACAAGACATGATAACTCAATCATGAGAGCACTCATTGCAAATGAACCTAATCCTAAGCACACTCAATAGAGATATGAAAACAAAGCATTCAAAATGAAAGATTATGCAAACCAAATGTAGAATTGAATGCTTCTTCCATGCGGCTCCATTGTTCTTCTTTCTTCTCCAAATAGGTTTGTTGTGGATCTCACCTTCAAGTGCATACACCTAATTATGAAAGCAAGATTGACATTCAAGAATACTCGAAGCGTAAGTTCAATAGTCTGATAAGAATTCGCGGCTAGGGATTGATTGAAGAAAATCATCCAATTTATAGAGAAATTGGAGAAATGAACAAATTAGCATGATAGTGATTCGAATGGAAATTCAAATCAAGAATAGCAAAATTATGACATATCTATGACAAATTGCTATGCAAGGCTTATGACAATTCATGACAAATTTCTATGTCAAGAATTTATGACAATTTATGACAAATTCTATGACAAATTTCTATGTCAAGAATTTATGACAACTTATGACAAATTCTATGACAAATTTCTATGTCATTTCCATAAATTTAGGAGAGAAATAGGAGGAAATTGAAATTAAGAATTAAGAAATTAGAAAATTTAGAAAAAGAGGAATTAAGAAATTAGAAATTAGGAAATTGATGAAAATTAGAAATTAGGAATTAGTGAATTAATTAATAATTTTTCATTTATTAATCAATTCACAAAGAGGAATAATTAGCCAATTAAATGAAGATTTAATTGTAATGAGAAGACTTAGGATAAATAAGTAATTTATTAATCCTAAAGGAAGAAAATGACACACAAGGTTAAATGATGAAATCACAAAACCTTGGAAGACGAATTAGGTCTTGAAAGATAATTGACTCGATTTTATTTGATTTTGGACTGATAAATGACCAATGTGATAAATGATTTGATTGATAAAATGCGCCAATTGACGAGGAACAATGACAAATTGATCCAAATTGACATAATTAAGACAGACAATGATCAATAGCAAAATTGATCGTAAAATGACAAGATCGACAAGAGGACAAGAATCGACGACAAAATAGATTGCAAGACGACAAGATTGAAAATGACCCAGATCAATGACAAATTGATCGCAAAATGACAAGATCGAACAATGACAACGATCGATGACAAATCGATCGCATGATGACAAGATTGAAAAGAGGACAAAACCCTAATTAGGATTGACGATGCCCAAAATGATAAGATTGATAAGAGAGCAATGATTGATGACAAATCGATCGCAAGATTGACAGGAGGACAAAACCCTAATTAGGATTGACAATGTCCAAAATGATGACAAATTAGCATGCACATTGATGCAACAAGATAAGCTCGATCAAAATCATGATTGGATAATGTTGTCGACAAGACCAAATTTGAGGACGAGATGATTGAAGAATGTAGAAGAACGACTCGATGTTCGCAAATGATAAAGACCAAGTGCGTGACATAGGAGAAATGTTAATGCGACACAAAAACCTAAAATGAGGCAATGCGCCAATGTTAAAATACGACTCCGCAAGCGTTGACCATTTTTAGGTGTCTACACTTGTCATTCACCTTTTCTCTCAAGAAATGAAACTTTATTGATATATGCTTAGTCTTTGAATGCAACACCAAATTCTTAGAAATGTTGATAGCACTTGAATTATCATAGTATATAGAAGTAGGCTCATAAAAAATAACTCTGATATCCTTCAACATCTGCTTCATCCACATCACATGAGTACAATTATTGGTAGCAACAATGTATTCAACTTTTGTAGTAGATAAAGTGACAACATTCTTCTTCTTACTCATCTATGAAACCAATTTCTTTCCCAAGAAAAATGCACCACCACTTGTACTCTTTTTGTCATCAACATCACCTGCTCAATCAGCATCACTAAAATAACTCAAAGTAAAATCATCATCTTTAGGATACTACAAACCAAAATCAACTATCCCTTTTAAATATCTGATTTGTTTTTCATAGCTACAACATGGGATTCCTTAGGATCAACTTGAAAACTAGCAACAAGACGTACAACATTCATAATATCCGGTCTAGTCAGAGTCAAATATAACAATCCACTAATCATAGATCTATATCTAGTCTGATTTTCTTTCAGAGAATCACCATCCTTTGACAGCTTACATCCAGTCACCATAGGTGTGCCAACTAGCTTTGAATCATCTTAACCAAACTTCTTCAATAATTCCTTTATATACTTGGACTGAGATATAAAAATACCTTTATCCAATTGAGTAATTTGCAATCCCAAAAAGGATTTCATCTCACCAATCATAGACATTTCAAACTCATTCTCTATGTCATCAACAAACTTCTTGCACAAACTATCATTTCCACCAAAAATAATGTCATCAATAAATACCTCAATAATTAAGATGTTATAATTATCAATCTTGAAGTACAAATTACTATTAGCAGTACCTTTATTGAATTCTAGCTTCATTAAATACTTAATCCAATTTGGCATACCAAGCTCTTAGGGCTTGCTTCAATCCATACAATGCTTTCTTCAATCTGCAAACCATATCTTCCTAATCTGTCAATTGAAATCCATCTGGTTGCTTAATATAAACTTCCTCTTCCAACTCACCATTAAGAAAGGATGACTTGACATCCATCTGATATACTTTGAAATCATTGTAAGCAGTATATGCAAGAAATAGTCTAATAGCTTCAATTCTTGCCACCAAAGCAAAAGTCTCCTCAAAAGAAATTCCTTCCATCTGAGAATAACCTTTACAAACAAGTCTTTCTTTATTCCTAACAAATTCACCTTTTTCATCCAATTTATTTCAGAACACCCATTTAGTTTCAATTACATTTTTATCCTTAGGTCTGGGAACAAGAATCCGTGTATTATTCTTTTCAATCTGGTTCAATTCTTAGTCCATTGCTTTAACCCATTTTCATCTTTGCATGCTTCATTAACATCTTTAGGTTCAATTTTAGAAATCAAGAAATATTATTCAACAATTCTTCTTCTAGTCATCATGTAATGCCCGCCAAAATACCCTAAAGAACTAAACAATAATATACAAATGGAGATAATTTTTTTCTTAATTAACCTCTAATAACCTCTAATGCAATATATAACATCTCCATCTAATTACATTCATTAACCAATTAACAAATCTGTGTTGGCATATGTGCAGTACTTGATGACAAGATGATATTGTATGTTGTCATTGATGACAATATATTAAAATAAGCAAATTGGCAAGAGAACCGGTATGATATTGTGAACCGGTATATGTGAGAACAGGTATGATAATGTGAACTGGTATATGTGAAAAAGTGAAGTTATATGTTGGAATGAGAATCGGTATATGGGAAGTTTTGTATCGGGGTTTCACTTGGCATTACTACCGGTTGGTAGTCTCAACTTTAGGGTTTCCAGTTGATGGATTCCAATCATGTGTGATTCAACCAATGATATCTTGTGATGAGTTAGCATCGTAATGAAGACCAGATAGTGTTGCCACATAACCCTTGTGCGCATGAAGGATTTCCTTGAGGATCTTTCATGGAGATTGATCCTATCTACCTCGGGAATGTGCGAAGTCTCTGAAAATGATGGAGAGCACGTGATGGGTTATCCACGTCTTGAAGTGGCAAAGAATGAATGTTGGAGAACGTCTTGAGATATGTTCAAGACTGTTGTATTCAATGCAGTATGATTAATGGTCAGGATTGAACTGATTGAATTGTTAAACCTAAATATTTAGGGTTTAGGGTTTATGCTACTGACCTATCTATTTCCTATAAGGTTGATGTTGTTTTTCATTTTGAAGTTGTTGGCAGATTCTATGTGTGTATCCAAGTGAAGAGATACTTGATTCTTGCCAGACCAGAGAAGTGTATTGATACTTGCAGAGTGTGATTGCAGAAGAAAAGGAGCTAAAGTGGATCTACCTTGGCATTGAGTGCTGTTATCAGATCAGTGTATTACCTGTTGACTTCTAACCATTTCAGCAATTGGAAAATCCCTTAACCGGGTAGCTTTAATAGGATTTTGTGTAAATCCTTTAACAGGGTGACTGAATTCAATGAGTTATTCAAATCCTCTTATGAGGTAGCCTTTAACAGGGTTCTAACCTTTAACCGGGTATTTAGCCATCCCCTAATCGGGTGATCTCTAGCAGGATCGGTTCCTAGAAGAACCTATTGTAAAAGTCTTTAACTGGACTAGGCTCCTAACAGAGCAGACTTCAAAAGAGTTCAAAGAACAGCTTGTGGGTATTCATCCCCACCATGGTTTTTCCTAGTTGGGTTTCCACATGAAAAATCAGTGTGTCATGTGTGATTCTTTTCATGTGATGCTTTAATATTTTCTGTTAAGTGGTAAAGCATGTTGAACTGACAGTCATTATATTTCTGATGAGATATTACCTATTTATGCATACAGGTGAAGTGGAAATGAGTTATTAGATTGTGTAGAGATCTAAGTGTTTACCGGTTTATGTCTTTCATACTCTCATTGTGTTTCACTGGTAGTGCCCGTATTTAGACTGGTGTTACTGTTTACCAGTTAAGTGCAGTATTTGCAGTCAAACTGGTTCAGGGAAAGTTTTTGTTTGTACTGATTCACCCCCCCTCTCAGTACCGGTTTGGTACTAATTGATTCATCATTATTCATCAATCTGAACATACATCATTGTTTATTTCATCAATTAACACAAGTGGAAATAATACAACATTAATAATCTTTCTCTAGGGTACTTTAACATCATTAATTAATTTATTTCCACCATAACATACTACACACACGATAGGTATATTTCATGCATCATATTCTAATCCTTTAACCATGAGATATGAAACCTACAACATTTCTTATGCATGTTTTCCTTTCTACCAATGCATCTATGTGAATCATTCCTATTTACTAGATCCAAATAACATCTTCTAACATATTCACTTATTAATCTACGAAGACTCATTTTCAAGATTATTTAACACTCTAACTAGCCTCTAAACATTCCATGAAATAATACAACTAATTCATAATGCAATTCCATTTTGTTCCAACTATAATCCGCTTTATTTCTATGATTCATAAAATCAAATCTCTACAATAGTACAAATATAATATGCCTAAATTCCAATTTCCAACTACAATTCATCTTACAAATATAAGTACATTAAATACATCATGAGCATAGCTTTTTCTACTAAAAGATTCCATCTACTATATACAAAAATATTACATTACATACATTCCATCTTATCCATTACATAAATTTGCTACAAGGTACATCCATAGTACATCATAAAGAAGAATCCACATCCACACAAGAAGAATCCAAGAGAACATCCCAATGGCTAAAAAACACCAACCTCCCGACCATGTGGAACCAAAGGAACCACCCCCCGTGCTAGGAGATGACACAAGGTCCCAACACATACTCTAAACCTAAGCTGTAACCTATAACCAAGGAGACTAACCGCACACAGACTCTTAAGCAATAACTCACACAAACAACAAGAATGAACTCCCAGAGGCATAAAACTCATTAAGACATAAATGCATTCAATAATAATAATCATAAATCAATAAGGGGAAACAGATGTAGGAGTGGAGTGTCATCACATGCCATTCTCATAACATAATAACATAATAACACAAGGCAATAGCCTGATGGACATGTGGAGCCATCTCAACCTATGAGAGACTAAGGGAGATTAGCTTACCATCTTCATGACCTTCTCATGCTTATCCTAAAACATCCTCCTTAGGACTAAGTTATGAGGCACAAATCATTTTATCATCTTATTAATTAATCTAACTACCCAACCCATTAATTATTAGGTTATCACTTATTTACAAATCATGAGAAACTCCAATGTTCCCTGGTGGTCTAGACTTCATGCATCCTTACAAGGAACCTCATGCAAGCCTATTTCTTGTGACCCTGGTCATCACAAGAAAGCCCACTCCTCCTAACATGGCCTAACAATAAATCACAAGAGGCTCTACCAACATAATTACATGAAAATAATACTCAAAACAGCTAACAACTTTCACATATACCCTTACAACATGCACAAGGCTACAACAACATATACAACATCAATGTAGCAAAATGAGCCTCTTGGCTAGCAATAAAAAAGGCATATCAAGCCATCAAATGCTAGCATCAAATAAAGAATAACATCACAAAAAGGCCTAATCACTTGCTGGTCCAAAACAACATAAAAAATATCTCAATCATCCATGGTCTATCCACATGGAAGAGAGTCTAAAATACTCACAATGCATAGAAAAATAAATATACTCAAAACTATCAAAATGCATCAAAATTGATCAAACCCAAAACTGGGAAATACTAATAGACCTCAAATAAAGCCTCTGGTACAAATTTGTTTTTGAGAAAATACTTCAAAACTGACCAAAACTGGGAAAATACAAAACACAGTTAGGTTAGTGCTTTTGCCCGGTAGGACAACACTTATGCTACACAGAACAATGCAAATGCAACACAGAACAACACAAATGCAACACAAGACAAAGCTTTTTCATTCCAGAATCGCGCATATGCATTCTGAAACAACACTTATGTTTCCAGATTCACACTTATGCATGTTAAGACAACACTTATGCTGTGCAGAGTAGCGCAAATGCAATATAGAACAACACAAATGCAATACAGGATAACACTTTTGCAGAAACAATACTTTTGCACAAAACTTATGGAAAACTCAGACAACTTTCGTGTAAAATAATAAATTATAGACTTAACAAAAAGGCTTGAAAAACATATGAAAAGAAATGCCCAGAAACAAGGAATACTTGGGTATAAACACAATAAAATAACTCACCCTATAAACCAATATTTACATCAAGTAACTTTAGAACCATTTCTCACAGAGCTGTGAAATGCCATACACAGGAACCAAAAACATATATTCGAACAACTATACAAAAACCCAAATAATATAAAGTTTCTCCCCATATATTTCCTTTCAGAAATAATAAACTATAGAATAAGATATTATTTCAACCCAATACCCAAAATAATGCAGACATAATGCATACATAGAGAAGCCATTGAAAAACAAAATACAAAGTGAAGAACTCCAACCTGCAACTTGAAGTAATGGAAATGAAGCTGAAGAAGAGCTCCCACAAGCCAAACCAAATCCAATCCAAGCTCCAGCCAGAACCAAGAGAGAAGAAATCCAAAACCAAGGAAGAAGCTTGCTGAATTTTTTTCCAGAGAAGAGCAAAAACCAACCCGAAAAACTTCACGTGAAAGAAAATAAAAAGCAACACTAATCCAAAAACCCTAGCCTCAATTTCGGCTAATCAAAATATTCCATTTTGGAGTATATTTTACCAACCCACCATTTAATATAATTTATTCACCCATTTTGAATTCGACCAATGAGAGTGAAGGGTAGGTAAAGTAAATAAAATATACTTATTCAGCTAAGTGGGAATGTTTTTATTTCTTTATTTAATTTAATGTGTTCATATACCCCACTTAGGAATAAAAGTCAAACTATTAGATACATATAAGCAGAAATGAAATAATCCAAAAGGAGATTAAATTCAAATAAACCAAAAGCTAATGAAATAAATTAAAGAACCAAATAAATATAAGATATCAAATAAATATTAAACCATAGAAAGTGAAATAAATAAATAAATAATCAAATACCATTAAAGATTAAATCATAAATATTAAATAAATATTAAACAACAACAAGGCTCATCAATTATTAAATAATCATAAAATCAATAAACATTAATTATCAAATAAATATAAATACCAAATAATTAAATATTCAAAACTTATAAATTAAATACACTAAAATGAACATTACCAAATATAGAACTACACATCAAGAGCCACATAATTACTCTAACATAATCAAGTAAATCAACCGGCACAAACTGAACTCAAAATACCAAAAGACCAAGCTTACTAACTAACATGGTGAATTATGCCAAGACACTGACTACTCATGGTGAACAACTTAGACCTAGAGTATGTGAGGGGAACTCATGCCATCTCCGAACCACATTAGTCATTGTAACTAAAGACACGCTCAGACCTGTGAAGCCAGGTGGAGTCGATGTCTGGTACCTACAAAATCCTGCAACTACAAAATGACAATACAACATATATATATACATATATAGAACAAGCAAGTGATAGAGAATCGCGACGACACATCCCGCTCGCAATGACTAATGTGGAATCGTCTCTATCATGAAGATAGTCAGATAAGAGTCAAACACATTTCACAAACAGCTCATCATATGTAATAATGAAGTAGGGTTATCGTAATCATAATCATCATCAAAACCATGATAAATCTAATCTATCAATAATCCATCACATAGTTAGCATATAAAATCCATCGAGTACATATATCATCAAATCACATGATCAATCATGATAATACCAACATCCATATAGATAATCAAACTAGCATATGTCCAATAGTGTCTAACATCAATCATAATTCACTAAAGCAACATGAGTAATCATCATCCAAATCATCAAAATATAGTCTAGATAAGTCTATCAAGCATAATATAAAAGTCAACTCTAGTCAAAATAAGTCAAATCAAGGGTGGACACTACACATCACACCTTTATTCTTATCTCCTATGATTTGATTTTCTGAATGATTCATCTTACATGCTTGGGAGTCTTAGGATTTTCTTGATTTCCAGACTCTTGAGATCTTTCTTCTTCACTTTTACTTTTACTTTCTCCTTCATTCTTAGGCTTTTTAAGAACAATATGAATTAGATTGTAGGTTAGCACTTGTTTTCGTTCATTAGAACTAACAATCTGATCATTTGAATTATATATGAAGCATTTGGGTTGATACTCATTACCTTCATCAACTTTTACATTAGCACTTTCAACTATCTTTCTCAATCTCTTATTCTAACACCGGTAGGCCTTGCTCTTAGTAGAGTAACCAAGAAAAATTCCTTCATCACACCTAGCAGCAAAATTTCCTAGATCTTCATCTCTTTTGATATAGCATTTACTTAAAAAAATTCTAAAATATCTAACTATATGAACATGAACAAACCATAACTCATAAGGAGTCTTATTGGTATCACCTTTGATATGCACCCGATTAAAAGTGTATACAAGAATACTCACAACTTCTCTCCAATAGATATGTGGAACATTTCCTTCAATCATCATTATTCTAGCAACTTCTTGAATTGATCTATTCTTCCTCTCCACAACACCATTCTGTTGAGGGGTTTGTGGAGAAGATAACTGTCTCTTCACCCCATGCTCTTCACAAAAATAATTGAACTCACCGGAAGTGAATTCACCACCTCTGCCAGATCTTAGACACTTAAGCTTCAATCCAGTCTCAGCCTTAACCATAGCTTTGAAAATATTGAACTTCTCCAAGGCTTCAGACTTTTCCCTTAGGAAAGTAACCCACATCATCCTTGAATAGTCATCAATCGACAACATGAAGTACCTATTACCTTGCAAGCTTCTCAATCTATAAGGACCGTACAAATCAGTATGTACAAGATCCAATATTCCATTATAACTTTACTATTTTCTTTTAAAAGTAACTCTTGTTTGCTTACCAAATTTACATTCCTTACATACTAGATTAATAGGTTTTACCAATTTAGGAAGATCTCTCACTACTTGAGTAGAACTTATCCTAACCATGCAATCAAAATTTACATGACACATCCTTCTATGCCATAACCAAGTTTCATCAATATGAGCAATCAAACAAATTTTACCACTAGCATTCAAGTGAAAGATATTACCTTTAGTTTTTGTACCTGATGCAATCTCAATTCTGGAACCACTCATGATGTTGGAACAATGAACACTGAGAGGAGGGGGGGGGGGTGAATTAGTGTTCCAGTATTTATAAATTTGTTAATCTGATTCTTAATCAACTAGATGCAGAAATAAGAAACTGAAATGCAAAAACACAAAGTAAACAAGCACATAACCATAACACCAATATTTTTATGTGGAAACACAGAAAGGTAAAAACCATGGTGGGATTTGAACCTACAATATTATTATACTATGTCTAGTAGTAAAATAATATTACATGAGTTGGAATGCACATGCATTCAGGCACACTGCCTAGAACTCACTACTCAATTTTAAAAGGGGTACAACCTAGAGGAAGGCTTACTGCCTTACAATATTATAAAAAATGATTACAACTCCTAAGCAATATCATATATCAAACATCACTAATCTTCACTGGAGCATTACAAGACTAGTGTCTTATGCCAACACAAGATCTTACACCTGCCATTCTTGAATTGAAAATCACATCCCTTATCAACCATCTGTTGAACACTCAAAATATTATGCTTTAGACCTTCTACATACAAGACACCATTACTATTGTTCTTACCATCAAGAAAAATGGAACCTCTATCACATATTATACCAGCTTTGTTATCACCAAATCTTACTACACCACCATTATAATTCTCCATACTCACAAACTTACTCTTATCACCTGTCATATGATGAGAGAAACCACTGTCAATAACCCATTCATATTTGTCTTCAACTTTAGCAGCCAAAGCTTTCTCCTCATTAATGCATCTAGTAGAATCATTAGTCACCAGATTATCTTCCTTGATAGCAATGAACACCCATTCATCTCCTGAATTTCCCTTATCATATTCATCATTAGTTACACCTTCATCAGTAACATAATAACATTTCTTCTGATATTTAGGCTTGTATGGCTTGGAATTAGGAACTCTTTCCAAACACCTTGAAGCAAAATGACCTATCTTATTACATGAAAAACATTTAAGAGGCAATTTCCCATCATACTTACTGGCTCCTTTAGGCAATAATTTGGCAATCAGAGCTTCAAGGTCCTCAAACTCTCTTTCTTCTTCTTCAAGCTCTCTCATCTTGTTCTCATATCTGGACACCCTTGTAGATATTTCTCCCAGGTCATATTTCTGCTTCCTGAAAATAGTAGCTTTGAATGCATATTCTGACTTAAGAAGAGATTCACCAAATTCACTCAACTCAAAGACATAAAGATTTCCAATCAACATGTGTCTAGTCACATTTGTCACCATCTAGATCTTCTCAATAGCAACAACTTTGTGCTTGTAAGGAGGCAAGGATTTGAACACTTTAGCTACAATCTTTGATTCTTCCAATACTCCACTAACACATCTAATATTCAACACAAGCTCATTCACTTTCTGCAAAAAGGAGGTAATATTCTCATCTTTACCCATCTTTAGAAACTTATACTTTCTCTTCAAGCTCTGCAACTTGGCAATCTTCACATGGTTGTCACCTTCATACAAAATTTCCAACTTCTTCTAGATCTCATGAGTAGTCTCTAAATCCATCACATTAGTCATTTCAAAATCAGTCATGGCACTCAACAATGCTTCCTTAGTTTGAATATTGAATTCATATTCCTTTATCTCATTTGGAGATGTAGGACCATTCAAATGAATATTTTACACATTCCTAGTAATATTTTAGTAATATTCACCGATGCATCTCAAGTGACCCTCCATCTGGTTTTTCCAAGGAGTGTAATTCATTCCATCAAATCTTAGATTATCCTTCTTGCAAGCATAGGTTTCTTGTTGGCCATTTGGTGGAATTGATTATGTGTTGCATTCATGTTTTGTCATTGATGTCAACACTAGGTGTTTGGATGCTTTACCGACACCCTTCTGGTCCCGGTAGGTTGAGTAGTCTTCAGTTAACTTGGATCCGACGTGATCCAGTTGACTCTAGTACAATCTAGTGATGGAATTAACTTGTTCATAATGCTTATTCTCATATTTGGTCAGTTGGTTTTGGTCTGGTGATTGGATGCTATCCTTCTTGCTATGAAGATTGGTTTCTGGTTCCAGTGAGGGTTTTACTGACAGAGCTTTTGGTGGAGATCTTTGATGCATTGGATAGTTGGTGTTGGTGCAGCTTCTGATGGAGTTTCAAGATGCTATTGGTGATCATGTTCGAGACTTTGCATTTGGAGATCATTGCTAAAGCGTGTGGACCTATACTTGGTCTCGGTTGATCTAGGTTATAGACCAACATTAATGTAATGTGTGGATAGGACCTATTGTTGTATTTATAGGATATATTATGTGTTGGATATTATTTGTTTTGTTCTAAGGCTGACATGGTTTGTAATTATATACTTGGTTTATTGTTTGGTAGCTGAACTGATTGTTTATGGTTGAGGGTTTGTATAAATAAGATGTAAGATCTCATTGTAGATTATCATGGTTATTGTAAGAGGTCATGGTCAAGGAATGCAATGTACGAATAATGTAATATCATTCAAGCAGAGGAGTTGGTCGATCATTGGATATTGAATTGGGTTTGTGTAAGAGGATTTAGTCCTCCGGTATTGAGCTTAACTGGAATTGTACTCAGGCATAGGAGATGCTATCTTTTGCAGTTCAACACTTCTCTAGATTGTAGTCTGGATTTGTATGTAGTTAGTGGGACTCCTTTTGTGATGAGCAGTGTGCTCTAGGCTATTGGCCTTCCTACAAGTGCAAGCCCCTTCATTGTAAATTCACATACTTACTGTAGAAGTGTTATTTGACTGTGGGTAGGCTTCCCATCATGGTTTATCCCTTTACCAAGTTTTCCATGTACAAATCTTGGTGTTGTATGGATGACTTTTATTCTATGATTATTGTTTATGCTTAATTGGATTAATTGCTATTCCAGTATTATTGTTTTGGGTTCAGGTATTATTGTTTTAAATTGCTAAAGCTTCCGGTAATCTGTGACAACTAATTCACCCCCCCACTTAGTTGTCTTCCAGTTATCTGAACTGTCTAACAATTGGTATCATAGGTTTGTTCCTCTTTGCAGCAAGATTAATCGGTTGAGGAAGATCCTATGGTGACTAATAGTTCAAGTTCATCCAGTTCTTTTGGAGCTATCTTTCGAAGGGATATTCTGAGGGTTGAAGGAACAAACTATACAATATGGAAGATTCAGATGGAGACTCATCTGAGATGTCTTGGAAAGGATATTTGGGAGATCACATAGAATAGTGTCAGACCTTATAATCTGGGATCTGGCAATCCTCCTCTGGAAAACCTGGAGAAGGAGATTGATAATGATTGTAGAGCAAGAGAAGTCCTCTTGTGAGCACTTTTTGATCATCAAATAATGGGATTAATCAACAAATCATCCGGAAAGGCTACATGGGATAAATTACAGACTCTTAATGAAGGTGACCCTACAATGAAGATTGCTAAACTTGATGGTTATCGGGTGAGATATGAAAACCTGAAGATGGAAGAAGATGAAAGGATCACTGCATTCATGGAAAGGGTAAATGCGATTGTTATGGGAATTCAATGTTGTGGTAGAAATCTAAGTGAAGATGAAATTGTTTGTAAAGTATAGAGAGCCCTACCACTGGCTTAAAAAATAAAGGCTACTTCTATTAAAGAGCTGAGAACAATGGCTAATACATCTGTCAACATAGATACTTTGGTTGGGAAACTATCTGCTTTTAAGCTTGAGGAATTTGGACCTTCTGGAGCTGTGAAGATTGAACCTGATTTTCATGCATCTACATCTACAACCAGTAAGAAAGACTGGAAATCTTTATATGAAAAATAATTAGAAGATATAAAGAGAGAAGATGATGAGTTTGAGCAACTTGAAGCACTATTTTCTAGAAGAGTACCGAAAGGACTGGTAGGAAGTAAGTATGAAGGAAAAGCACCTTTTAAATGTTTTGCATGTAATAAGGTTGGTCATTTTGCATCTAGCTATCTTGAAAGTAATTCAAGATTTGAAGAAAGAGTTAAAAGATCATTTAAGCCTAACCCTGGATATCAGAACAAGTATAGATTCAAGAAAAACAAAGATAAATCATGCTACATAGCGGATGAGGAAGGCATTATTGATTCAGATGATGAACCAGAAAAAGAATCTGCTAGTGGATCTGACAATGGGAAAGAATGGGTATTCTTGGCTATCAAGGAAGATGATCCGACACTGGAAGAGAATGTACCTGAGGAGAAGACACTTATTGCTAAAATTGAAGATAAGGATAAATGGGTAATTGATAGTGGTTGTTCACATCATATGACTAGAGATAAAGGGAATTTTTTGTCTTTACAATAAATTGATGGTTGACTAGTTAGATTTGGAGATGACAAGGCATGCATGATCAAGGGAAAAGGAACTATACCATTGGATGGTAAGAACAATACTGACAATGTTTATGATGTTGAAGTTTTGAAGCATAGTATTTTGAGTGTAGGATAATTGGTACATAAGGGATTTCAATTATAGTTTAAGGATGGAAAATAAAAAATCATTAATAGATCTGGCTTGGAGATTGCAACCAGTACATAGACAAAATGCAACATATTTCATTTGAACTCCGATGAGAAGACATGTTTGATTACAAAGATTGTTCAGAAATGGCTATGATAACTCAATGATGAACGAATAGTACCAAACTGGTATTGAGAGATGGGGGGGTGAATCAGTACAAACAAAAATATAGTCCAAAACCGGTTTGACAACAAATACTCCAAATTACTGCCAGGCAGTGATACTAGTTGAAACAAAGTGCAACCGGTAAGACCCAAAATAACTAAAACAATATTAAACCGGTCACTCACTAAGCTTTCCTCTTAGCTCAATACTATAGTACCATTACACCCTCATGCATGAACAGGTAAACTATCATCAGATCTTTACAATAGTTAGTTCAATATGTTTTATAGACAGGCATAAAACACAAAACCATCATATGCTCAACAGGTAACAACAAAGCATCACAAGACAAAAGCATCACACATGACACACATATTTTTCAAGTGGAAACCCAACTAGGAAAAACCACGATGGGGATGAATACCTACAAGCTGCTTTTGAACTCTTTAGAAGTCCGCTCTGTTAGGAGCCTTGTTCGGTTAAAGACATTACAATAGGTTCTGCTAGGAACCGATCCTATTAGGGATCACCCGGTTAAGGGATGGCTACAATACCCGGTTAAGGGTTAAACCCAATTAGGGTTACCTTGTTAGAGGATTTCAAGAACTCAATAGCTAAAGGATCTCCAGAGCTCTATAGCTTCCCAGAACTCAATAACTTTGAGTTACCCTATTAAGGGATTTGAATCAAGCCGGTTAAAGCTACCCTGTTAAGGGATTTGTATCAAGCCAGTTAAGCCTACCCTGTTAAGGGATTTCATAACTATTGAAGTGGTTAAAGATCAACAGGAATTACAATGATCTGGTAATAACACTCAATACTAATGGAGATCCATTTTGGCTCCTCTTCACCTTCTGCACATTCACTTTGCAGGTATCTCTTCTCTCCTTTAGTCTGGCAAGAATCATGTATCACTTCCCTTGGATACACACACACAACTTTTTGCAACAACCTTAGAAAGAAACACAACATTGACCTTATAGGGAATAGATAGGTCGGTAGCAAAAACCCTAAACCCTAAACCTGTTAGGTTAAGAAATTCAAGCGGTTCAATCCTGACTGTTGAATCATACTACATAAAATGCAATAGTCTTGAATCAATCTCAAGGCATTCTCCATCATCCATTATCCACCAATTTCATGGCGGTTGATAACCCATCACGTGTTATCACCGTTTGACAAATTTTGCACATTCCCGAGGTAGATAGGAATAGTTTTCTTCATGTAAGATCCTTCACGCTCATAGGACTTACGTGGCAACATGATCTATTCTCTATTATACTGCTAACTCATCACACAAAGATTACCGATTGAGTCACACAGGCTTGAGGTACTCCAACCGGAAATCCTGAAGTGGAAACTACCTACCAACTGGTAGCCATACAATGCTTCCATGTGCCAGTTCCCATAACTACATGCCGATTCACCTTGAGTAAATACACCGCTTCACTTTGGCATATATACCAATTCACACATATGTCAGTTCTCTCTTCTCACATATCACATATGCCAATTCACTTCATATCACATATTGACATCAATGACAACATACAATATCATTATGTCCTTATACTGGTCCACATAATGCCAACAATCTCCCCCTTTGGCATTGATGGCAATATATAAAGATATCTCTCCGCTTCACATCTTCTCCCCCATTTTTTGTAGATATATTTTCCACTTCACTCCTTCTCCCCCTTTGACAACAATGCCAAAGTGGAGGCACAAGCATCCTTGTTCCATTATGCTGCTCCCCCTGATGAGTAGCATCCTTCAACACATCAATCAACAAAAAAATTTGACTATGCAATACTTGATTGATGTTGAACAAATACTTTTAGTTCACCCCTTGAAGAGGCAGTACCCCCAATTCAACTCTTAAATACACAAATGTAGTCTTTGGGAGAGGCTTGGTGAATATGTCTGCTAACTGCTCCTTACTGGAAACATGTTCCAGTGCAATCTCTTTATTTTGAACCTTTTCCCTCAAGAAATGATACTTAAGCTCAAAATTCTTGGTTCTAGAATGTAACACCAGTTTCTTTGAGATATTGATAGCACTTGTGTTATCACAGAATATACTTACTGGTTCAGATATAGGGATTTTGAAGCCATTTAAAACATGCTTCATCCAGATTGTCTGAGTGCAGTTCATGAAAGCTGCAACATACTCCACTTCTACTGTAGACTGAGAGATACAACTTTGCTTTTTACTCATCCATGAGACCAGTCTACCACCGAGAAAGAATGCACCACCGGTTGTGCTTTTCCAGTCATCCACATTACCTGCCCAATCAGCGTTTGTGAATACTTTTAGAATGAAATCATTGCTGTATGGGTACCACAATCCATAGTCAACTATTCCCTTCAGATACCTAAGAATCTGCTTGACTGTAACCAAGTGGGATTCTCTTGGACTTTTCTGGAACCTTGCAGTAATGCCAACTACATGTGCAATATCTAGTTTTCTATGCACTACATAACGTAACTTACCAATCATTGATCAATATTCCTTCTCATCAACCAGTGCAAAATCATCCTCTTTTGTCAATTTGCAACCGGTCACCATCGGTGTACCAATCGATTTTCTATCTTCCATGCCAAAGGTCTTCAACACCTCTTTGACATATTTGGATTGAGTGATAAAGATTCCATCTTTCATCTACTGGATCTGCAGTCCAATGAAGAACTTAATCTCCCCTATGAGTGACATCTCAAACTCTTTCTTCATCTCATCAGCAAACTCATGACTCATCTTGTCATCTCCACCAAAGATAATGTCATCAACAAAAACCTCACAGATCAGGATTTGATCTCCTTCAGACTTCAAGTAGATATTGCTATCTTCACTTGTTCTCTCAAATCCAATCTTCACAAGATGGGAATGTAGGCGCTCATACCATGCCCTAGGTGCTTGCTTTAGACCATATAAGGCTTTATGTAGCCTGCACACCATATCAATGTCTTCAGATAGGGAAAACCCATCTGGTTGCTCTATATACACCTCCTCTTCAAGTACACCATTTAGGAATGAAGATTTTACATCCATTTGATATACTTTGAACCTTTTAAAAGCTGCATATGCAAGAAGCATACAAACTCCTTCCAATCTAGCTATAGGAGCAAAGGTTTCTCCATAGTCTTCTCCTTCTTCTTGAGCATATCCTTTGTACACCAATCTAGCTTTATTCCTAATCACTATGCCATTCTCATTCAGCTTGTTTCTGAACACCCATTTGGTGCCAATGACATTTTTATGCTCCGGTCTGGGTACCAAGGACCATGTACCATTTTTCTCTATCTGGTCAAGTTCCTCTTCCATTGCTTTGATCCAGTCTTCATCTTTATGAGCCTCTTTGAATGATTTAGGCTCAAATTCAGAGATCATACATGAGTTTTCTCTGATCTTTCTTCTTGTAAGGATTCCTGCATCCTTATCTCCTATGATCTGTTTAGGATCATGATTTAGCTTGACATACCAAGGAATGGTCTTGACTGGTTCTTCTTGCTTTTCCTCTTCATCTTCATCTTCATCAATATCAGCATTCACCGGTTCAGGAACACTGTTACTGGTACTTATTCGACTGACAACCGGTTCCCAGAAGGTTGCAACCAGTTCATTTATAGCTTGCTCATTGCTGGTTTCCTCAGTTTTCTCAGAGGATTCATCAACTCTTACATTGACACTTTCCATAATTCTCTGAGTTCTATTGTTGTAACACTTGAGAGCTTTACTCTTGGTGGAATATCCTAGGAATATTCCCTCATCGCATTTAGCTTCAAATTTACCCTGATGTTCACTCCTCTTGATGTAACATTTGCTACCAAATACCCTAAAGTAGCTAACCAGAGGTGTCTTACCGGTCCAATACTCATAAGGAGTTTTGTCCTTACCTTTCTTGATGAGTACTTGGTTCATACTGTAGACTGCAGTGCTCACTGCTTCTCTCCAAAAGGTGTGAGCTACCTTTCCTTGGATCAACATGGTTCTAGCTACTTTAATCATAGTCCGATTATTCCTCTCTACTAGGCCATTCTATTGTGGAGTCCGGGGGGCAGATAGTTGCCTTTTGATGCCAAATTCTTCATAGTACTTGTTGAATTCACCAGAAGTGAATTCCTCTCCTTGATCAGTTCTGAGACACTTGATCCTTTTATCGCTTTCCTTCTCCACTATTGCTCTGAAGGCTTTGAATTTCACAAAAGCTTTAGACTTGTCTTTCAAGAATGTGACCCACATCATTCTTGAGCAGTCATCAGTGAGAATCATGAAGTACCTATCACCCTGCACACTTCTAGTTTTCATAGGACCACACAAATCAATATGCACAAGATCAAGAAAGTTGTCAGTAGTGAAGTATTTACCTTTAAAGGTTGAGGAAGACATTTTCTCCAATTGACACTCTCTGCACAAGGTATTATCCGATTTTCTTAGCACCGACAACCCTTTAACTGCCTTGATCTTACAAGCCTTCACAATGTTATAAAAGTTTACATGGAAATTCCATATCTAGCTATCATCAAGCTTAGCCATAAGACATATACTTATATTTGCATTTAGATGAAATAGGCTACCTTTGGTCTGCATGCCGGTGGCCACCAATTCACCATCTTTTCTTTTGATTCTGCAAACTCCATTCTTGAATTCCAGAGTGAGGCCATTGTCATTTAGCTGGGCAACACTCAGAAGGTTGTGTCTGAGACCATCAACCTAGTACACATTGTCAGCACTA
The DNA here is from genome assembly GCF_030272615.1 of Cryptomeria japonica. Taxonomy (NCBI): domain Eukaryota; kingdom Viridiplantae; phylum Streptophyta; class Pinopsida; order Cupressales; family Cupressaceae; genus Cryptomeria; species Cryptomeria japonica. The sequence continues at coordinate 628,400,550 of NC_081411.1, forward strand.
CTCTTTCCATTCAGAGAGATGGACCCTCTACCTTTGACCATGCATGGTGCATCATTGCCAAAGCGAACCACACCACCATCATACTCCTCCAAGGATAGAAACTTGCTCCGGTCACCTATCATATGGTGAGAACAGCCATTGTCAATGATCCACTCATTGGAATTATCAAACTGGGAGACAAGTGCCTTCTTGTCTGCCACATCTTCCTTTATAGCAAGAAACACAATGTATTCATTCTCTTCATCTTCTGATTCCTCATCTGTGAAACCTTCATCGACTGCCACAAAATAGTTTCTTTGGTTTCCTCCTTTTAATTTCCTGAACCTTTCTGGTTTGTCCTTGTTATCACCATTAGGACAGTTTATAGCAATATGTCCTATCCGGTTAGAAGAAAAGCATTTCAAAGGTAGCTTACCTTTGTATTTTCCGATTCCTTTAGGGAGCTTCCTGGCAAGGATAGCTTCAAATGCCATCAGAATCTCCTCATCATTCATTTCTCTGCTCTGACTCGGTTCACCACTAGTGCTAGCTTCTTTTCCTTTTCTGGATGGTAAAACAGAGGCTTTAAATGCTGATTCAGTTTTTTGACACTGCCATCAAAACTATTTAGCTCATAGGCTATTAACTTGGCTATGATGGAGTCCAAGGATACCTTAGACTTGTCTATTGATCTCAGCTCCTGGATAGCAGCAACCCTTATTGCATAGACCGACAACAAGGATCTCAAGACTTTGCTTACCACAGTGGAATCTTCTATTTTACCACCTACATTCTTGATTTCTCCAACAACCATTTTGATTCTTATTCCATATTGCTAAATGGTCTCACCTTCAACCATCCGCATATCTTCAAACTTCCCTCTCAGGCTTTCTTCCTTAGCTTGTTTTACATGTTCATCGCCACCATAGATATTTTCAAGAGCATCCCATACCTCTTTGGGGTTTACCTTGTCCTGAACATCAATAAACTCAATGTCAGATAGACTACTAATGAGGGCTTCCATGACTTGCCCATTTTCTTGTATCTCTCTCTTTTGGTCATCGGTGAGAGTACCGATAGGGACAACATAGACATTCTCAACATAACTCCAGTGTTGAGCACCCATGCTTCTGATGAATATCTTCATCCTATCTTTCCATATACCAAAATTTTCCCTGTTAAACTTTGGACCTACCCTCTTCATCATTTGACTAGGATCTTTACCTCAAGTGGTTAAGCTTACAACATAGAGGACCTAGAGTTCTCTGATACTAATTGATAACTCAATGATGAACGAATAGTACCGAACCGGTATTGAGAGGGGGGGGTGAATCAGTACAAACAAAAATACATTCCAAAACTGGTTTGACAGCAAATACTCCAAATGACTGGCAAGCAGTGATACTAGTTGAAACAAAGTGCAACCGGTAAGACCCAAAATAACTAAAAAAAATCATAAACCAGTCACTCACTAAGCTTTCCTCTTAGCTCAATACTATAGTACCATTACACCCTCATGCATGAACATGTAAACTATCATCAGATCTTTACAATAGTTAGTTCAGTATGTTTTATAGACAGGCATAAAACACAGAACCATCATATGCTCAATAGGTAACAACAAAGCATCACAAGACAAAAGCATCACACATGACACACATATTTTTCATGTGGAAACCCAACTGGGAAAAACCATGGTGGGGATGAATACCCACAAGCTTCTTTTGAACTCTTTAGAAGTCCACTTTGTTAGGAGCCTTGTCAAGTTAAAGACATTACAATAGGTTATGCTAGGAACCAATCCTGTTAGGGATCACCTGGTTAAGGGATGGCTACAATACCTAGTTAAGGGTTAAACCTGGTTAGGGTTACCTTGTTAGAGGATTTCAAGAAATCAATAGCTAAAGGATCTCCAGAGCTCTATAGCTTCCCAGAACTCAATAACTTTGAGTTACCCTGTTAAGAGATTTGAATCAAGTCGGTTAAAGCTACCTTGTTAAGGGATTTGTATCAAGCCAGTTAAGGCTACCTTGTTAAGGGATTTCACAACTGTTGAAGTGGTTAAAGATCAACAGGAATTACAATGATCTGGTAACAACACTCAATGCTAATGCAGATCCATTTTGGCTCCTCTTCACCTTCTGCACATTCACTTTGTAGGTATCTCTTCTCTCCTTTGGTCTGGAAAGAATCATGTATCACTTCCCTTGGATACACACACAAATTTTGCCAACAACCTTAGAAAGAAACACAACATTTACCTTATAGGGAATAGACAGGTTGGTAGCAAATACCCTAAACCTGTTAGGTTAAGCAATTCAAGTGGTTCAATCCTGACTGTTGAATCATACTGCATTAAATGCAACAGTCTTGAATCGATCTCAAGACATTCTCCATCGTCCATTATCCACCAATTTCATGGTGGCTAATAACCCATCACGTGTTATCACCATTTGACAAACTTCGCACATTCCCGAGGTAGATAGGAATAGTCTTCTTCATGTAAGATCCTTCACGCGCACAGGGTTTACATGGCAACACGATCTATTCTCCATTATACTGCTAACTCATCACACAAAGATCACTGATTGAGTCACACAGGCTTGAGGTACTCCAACCAGAAATCTTGAAGTGGAAACTACCTACCAACTGGTAGCCATACAATGCTTCCATGTGCCGGTTCCCATAACTACATGCCGGTTCACCTTGAGCGAGTACACCACTTCACTTTGGCATATATACCAGTTCATACATATGCTGGTTCTCTCTTCTCACATATCACATATGCTGGCTCACTTCATATCACATATTGACATCAATGACAACATACAATATCATTATGTCCTTATACCGGTCCACATAATGCCAACAGGCTATAGCATAAAAGGCTATGTCATGTGAATTTTGATTGCATTATAAAGATCAGTTCAACTAAGGCTGTTAGAGATATACCTAAGATTATCAAGCCCTATAATTCGATATATAAAAAATGTCAAATGGGTAAACAGGTCAGAACCTCTTTTAGGAGTATACAAGATAAATCAAATGATGTTATTGATCTTATTCATACTAATTTGTGTGGCCCTGCTAGAGTTAAAAGTTTTCATGGTGATAGATATTTCATGATAATCATTGATGATTATTCTAGAATGATGTGGGTTACTTTTTTGAGAGAAAAATATGAAGCATTTGAAAAGTTTAAAATATTTAAGGCTAAAGTGGAAATTGAGACAGGATTGAAGATTAAATGTTTGAGATCAGATCATGGTGGAGAATTCACATTCGGTGAGTTTAATAACTTTTGTGACAAGCATGGTATTAGAAGACAATTTTCTGCTCCCTAGACACCTCAAAAGAATGGAGTTGTGGAAAGGAAAAATAGAACCATCTTGGATGCTGCTAGAACAATGATGATGGCAGCTAATCTACCTCATATCTACTAGAGAGAAGCAGTTAGTACAATGGTTTACACATTCATCAGAGTACATATCAAAGGAGAAACCGGTAAGACACCTTATGAATTATGGTTTGGAAATACACCTATAGTTAAGTATTTCAGAATTTTGGGTAGTAAATGTTATATCAGAAGAGATGATACTATTGGGAAATTTGATCCTAGAAGTGATGAAGACATATTTCTTGGTTATTGTAATGACAGAAAAGTATATAGATGTTATAACAAGAGATTGCAGAAAATAGTGGAGAGTGCTAATATCAAAGTAGATGAGATGAGAAAAAGACAAATCAGAATTTATGAGAAGGAATCTACAGTGGAAATGATTATATCTGAACTGATAGTACCTTTACTAGAACAAAGAGTTGAAGCAGTTACTCTGGCAACATCAAAGAATTCTATAGTAATTGAAGAATAGGGAAGATGAACAGAGAGTCAGAAGACTCCTAGCTATGTGAGATTGAATCATTTTGAAGATCAATTCATTGGGGATAAGAGAAATGGAGTGATGACAAGAAGAAGTCAGTCAACTGATGAGGCATGTTTAATTTCACAAGTTGAACCGGTATCAGTAATTAAGACATGTAAAGATGAATTTTGGTTAAAAGCTATGGAAGAAGAATTAGATCAGATTGAGAAAAATACCACAAGGACTTTGGTTCCCCGACCTAAAAATAAAAATGTTATTGGAACTAAATGGGTTTTCAGGAATAAATTGTTTGAGGATGGTCAAGTTATAAGGAATAAGGCTAGTTTGGTTTGTAAAGGATATTATCATAAAGAAGGAATTGATTATGGAGAAACTTTTGCACCAGTAGCTATGATTGAAGTTGTAAGATTATTTCTTGCCCATGCTGCTTATAAAAACTACAAGGTTATCAGATGGATGTTAAATGTGCATTTTTGAATGGGGTTCTTGATGAGGAAGTTTATATCGAGCAACCTGATGGGTTTTCACTATCAGATGATACTGATATGGTTTACAGTTTAAGGAAAGCTTTATATGGATTGAAACAAGCACCTAGCTTGGTATGCAAGGTTGGATAAATATCTTTTGAATCTTAGTTTTACTAAGGGCAGTGCTGATAGTAATTTATATTATAAAATCACTGATGATGATATACTGATTGTTAAAGTATTTGTTGATGAAATTATTTTTGGAGGTGAAGATAAATTATGCATAGAATTTTCTAAGAACATGGAGAAATAATTTGAGATGTCTATGATTGGTGAGATGAAATTTTTTTTAGGTTTGTAGATTACTCAGACTAACAAAGGTATTTTTATTTGTCAAACTAAATATGCTAAGGAATTGTTGAAAAAATTTGGTATGGGAGATTCTAAACCGATAAGTACACCTATGGTTACAAGTGAGAAATTGATAAGGAAAGATGTTTCTACACCAATAAATCCTATAAGATACAAATCTATGATTGGAGGTCTACTTTATTTGACTCAAACTAGGCCTAACATTATGAATGCTGTTTATATTTTTTCAAGATTTTAGAGTGATATTAGAGAAAATTATGAGATGGCGGTGAAAAGTATTTTAGATACTTGCAAGGTATATCAGAATATGGTTTGTGGTATCCTAAGGATGATAACTTTACTTTATGTGCATATACAGATGCTGATTGGGCTGGAGATGTTGATGAGCAGAAAAGTACTTTCGGTGGAGCTTTCTTTCTTGGAAAGAAGTTGGTTTCATGGATCAACAAGAAACAATCATGTACTTCTTTATCTAGTGCTGAAGCTAAGTATGTTGCTGCTGCTACTAATTGTGCATGAGTTTTATGGATGAAGCAAATGTTGAAGGATATAAAGGTGGATTGTGATGCACCAGTAGTTATTCATTGTGATAACTCTGCTGCTATTGATATATCAAAGAATCTGGTATTTCACTCTAAGACAAAGTACATATCTATCAAGTATAACTTTTTGAAGGAGAAGGTGGAAGCAAATGAAGTTAAATTGGTTTATGTGAACACTAAATAACATATTTAAGATATTTTCACTAAAACTTTATCTAAGGAATCATTTAAGTACCCAAGAGATAGGTTGGGGGCTTGTGCCCCTCCGACAGAGACTTGATTGATGCAGTTTGGAATCAGTCTGGTATGTATTATCAGAGATACTATTCATTCCGACACTGATGTGGGATACTACTGCTCAGAGGGAGTAGTCAACTTTGAGATTCAGAGGCTTATGTTTTTGCTTTGATATTTCTATTAGATTTCTGGCATTGATGTCAAAGGGGGAGAGATAGTCATGTGAAAAAGAAATTCAAAACTTTACAGAGATATTATTCAAAGGGAGAGAGACACTGATATTCAAAGCTATATGCATGATATTGTTGGCTGTCTTCCACACAGGAAGACTTGTTTGGCATTTCTTGGTACTTAGATGTTTTTCACATCTAGTGTTGTCATCATTGCCAAAGGGGTATATTTTTGGCCATTTGGTGGAATTGATTACGTGTTGCATTGATTTTTTGTCATTGATGTCAACACTAGCTATTTGGATGCTTTACCGACACCCTTCTGGTCCCAGTAGGTTGAGTAGTCTTTGGTTTACTTGGATCCGACATTATCTGGTTGACTCTGGTATAATCTAGTGATGGAATTAACTTATTCATAATGCTTATGCTCATATTTGGTCAGTTGGTTTTGGTTTGGTGATTGGATGCTATCCTGCTTGCTATAAAGATTGGTTTCTGGTTCCGACAAGGGTTTCACCGGTAGAGATTTTGGTGGAGAACTTTGATGAATTGCATAATTGGTGTTGGTGTAGCTTCTGATGGAGTTTCATGATGCTATTGGTGATCATGTTCGAGACTTGACATTTGGAGATCATTGCTAAAGCATGTGGACCTATACTTGGTCCCGGTTGATCTAGGTTATGGGCTGACATTAATGTAATGTGTGGATAAGACCTATTATAATATTTCCGAGATATCTTACATGTTGGATATTATTTGTTTTGGTCTAAGGCTAACATGGTTTGTAATTATGTAATTGGTTTATTGTTTGGTGGCCGACCTGATTGTTTATGGTCAAGGGTTTGTATAAATAAGATGTAAGATCTCATTGTAGATTATCATTGTTATTGTAAGAGGTCATGGTCAAGGAATGTAATGTATGAATAATATAATATCATTCAGGAAGAGAAGTTGGTTGATCATTGGATATCAAATTGGGTTTGTGTAAGAGGTTTTATTCCTCTAGTATTGAGCTTAACTAGTACTGTACTCAGGCATAGGAGATGCTATCTTTTGCAGTTCAACACTTCTCCGGATTGTAGTCTAGATTTGTATGTAGTCAGTGAGACTCCTTTTGTGATGAGAAGTGTGCTCTAGGCTGTTGGCCTTCCTGCAAGCGTAGTCCACTTCATTGTAAATTCACATACTTATTCCAAAAGTATTATTTGACTGTGGGTAGGCTTCCCACTGTGGTTTTTCCCTTTACTGGGTTTTCCACATACAAATCTTGGTGTTGTGTGGATGGATTTTATTCTATGATTATTGTTTATACTTAATTGGATTAACTTGTATTCCAATATTATTGTTTTAAATTGCTAAAGCTTCCGGTAATCTATGACAACTGATTCACCCTCCCCCTCTTAGTTGTCTTTCGGTTATATGAATTGTCTAACATTTCCATCCTAGATCACCTCAAGTGGTCAAGTTTCTCTCAGAGCATCTATCTCTGATACCAATTGTTGGCAACAAGGCAACAAACTAGAAGGGGGGGAATAAATCAGTTTCCTCACAAACTTTACTTAATACAAACACAACTTCAGATCTGATAATTAATAGTGAAAGCACAAATCAACACCATATTAATAACAAACATAACACCAAGATTTTTGATGTGGAAAAATCAGTTAAGGGAAAAACTATGGTGGGAACCAACCCAAAAATAGATGATACCTTGTTGGAAGTATATAAAATATTAGAATAGGGAAAACACATACATTCAGACACAGTGCTGAAAGATCACTGCTCAAAACACATAACAAGAAGGGCTACAACCCTTGGGAAGACTCACTGTATTATAAAACATTCAGATTACATCCATAAGATCATGAACTGATAGAGTAACATCTCCTCATGCTTGGTTATAGTTCTGGTTAAGCACTCAAATTGATCTACTCTTCCACACTTCTTTAGACTTTTGAAAGATCAAAATATTTTCTCGCACACTTGTCCGATCACACATATTCAAATACACTCATAGATATCATACAAATACATCTCTCATATGACTATTACATGTATTTATACAAATCATCAAACTATATTTCAAGGTCGACTCAACACTCATCACAAATTATAAGAATATACCATACACGCTATAACATTATATGTAGACCAAAACAATATCGGCTAAGACATAGGATGGACATAAATTAACACATCGAACATGAAACACCTCCAAGAATTATGCCTTGAACATCTACAACACGTTACAATCATCATTTTGGTCAAGAACATGAAGAAAACCACTAGATTAAGAGAAATCATCAATAAAATATACAATGATCAATACAAACCATCAACACATATAGGAAACGATATAGAAACATCCACAAGCTTCATTAATTACCACAACAACAACTAGAACAACACCACTTACTAGAATCTTCATCATCATTATACCGAACCTCAAGAAAACTAACTGAATTGACTGTCAACCTAAAAGATTCACTTGCAGAGCTCCAAATCATGAACCATCTAAATTAAGGACACATATGAATGTCCCAAACTTTTTTCCAAGTCCACAAACCGAGATATTGCAACACATAGCAATGCGGAACAAAATCTGGAATACTGATCAACACCGAACAATTGAGAAACCAATTGCAATATTAGATCACATAACTTGATCAAATGTTCATGCGAACCTTTAAAACTATAGCTAAATCAACTAGAGATACTTATCTCAAAACCCTTTAATCCACAACAACTCATCTGCAACACACTGGCCGAACCAACTCATTTAATTTGACTGCAACATTGGAACATATGAGGGAATATGTTGACATGAATGAAAACACATCATTCCAAATTTTTTTTCAAAAATATTCGACATGCTCAACAATAATTTTTAAAGTTCAACAAACACAATAAATGTTTCATTAGAATAAATGATAACTCTTCCAACAACATCAAGACACAAGTGGCAACCACAACAACAATGTGGCCCCTTTATCCAAATACTTTAGAAAATAATTAACTCGTCTTTATAAGTCTTTGCATAGTATAGTGTTGAGGTTGATTAATGATAATGTGTTGTAACTTTCTCTAGTCAAACCTATAGATACCTTTAAGCCTCTACCACCTTCCTTTCACAACAAAGATTTTCGCCAATACCATTGTCAAGTGGGTCATGATATTGAAAAATGTTACAAGTTGAGGTATAAGATTCAAGACCTTATTGATAACAATGTTATATCCATAGTGTTAGGTCCCAGAGACAACTGCGAGGGGGGGGGGGTGAATCAGTTGTCAAATAAATTCAAACCAAAATCAACTTAGCCAACTTAATGTTTAATACTGGTAAACTAGTTCAATATGCCGATAGACAGTTTTAACAGTTAATTGCTATACCGGTAAGGATTAGTGCATGAAACATAAAGACAAAGTCATCTACAACACATAACACCAATATTTGTATGTGGAAACCCTGTAAGGGGAAAAACCACAGTGGGAAACCTTACCCACAATCAGATGATACTACTGCATATAGTAAGTGTACATAAATGGGGTTTGCACATGCAAAAAGGCCAAGTGCCTAGAGCTCATTGCTCAATTACAAAATGGGAGTCACACTGACTATAGTTGGATGGTTAAATCCAATAAGAATGTACTGCACAAAATAGCATCTTCATATGTTGGATTCAGTACAGGTTAGTTCTGATTGTCTTCACAGAAACCCTTCTTCAATCTTCAAATGATGTTTGCATGTATAGCTCTACTTATTCTCGCATATACCTTCACACAATCCTTCTTTGTATTCCACATCTGATCTTACAAATAAGATTTTATATTTATACCATAACGTAAGACCAATTTTAGTAGGTCGGCTCTACAAGATATTACAATAAAAATAGTTTACAAACAATACAATATCCGATGCAATAACCGATTGAACATGTCGGCTTAATGCATTTACAACAATAATTAATCATCTCCATAGCATGCCATGCTGATTTGGAAAAGATAAACCTGGCGGTGTAACCCTGGACCTATATTGCTGGTAACAACAAATATGCAAATATGAATATACCAATAAACAAAACTCCAGGACAAGATGTCCAAATGATGTCTTTGACATTACCAAGTGTTTTCCATATCATTCCAAGTGCTGGTGATCATTATATTTTGCTGATGTATCAGATACCATTGACTGTGCATGAGTAACTTGCTTGCCAGTGAATGTTGTTGATTCTTCAAAGTGCCAAAGTTGATAGGTGTTTAGTAGGTGTTGACATCAATGACAAAACCATACCAAAATACCAACAATCTCCCCCTTTGGCATTGATGGAAACACAAGATAAAAAAACCATCAAAGTGCCAAAACAAAAATGCCAAATACCAAAAACCAACAATCTCAAAAAGAGATCATAACCAGAAATCAAAATACAGATACAGAGAGTAATAATCTCTCCTAAACAACAATCTCTCCCCTTGGGAGCAACATGTGTTTTCCTTGTGTTTTTCAAAGTTTTTCCATACCAATGTCTCCCCCTTTGACATCAAATGCAAAAGTTACAATAAAAACCAAGCTCATATACAAAATACCAATCAATTCAATATACCAACTACTCCCCTTCAGAAGTAGCTTCCCATCAAAGCCGGAAAAAAAGATTTCTCTGTTAATTCCGCCAGTTGATGATAATCATCAACTTCCTAAGTCTCTATCAGTGGTGGTATGACTCCAAGCTGACCTTTGAGATATTCAAAAGTCTCCTTAGGCAAAGGTTTAGTGAAAATATCTGCAATCTGCTCTTTAGTATTCATATAAACTAGTTTTATCTCCTTTGCTTCATCTTTTTCCCTTAGAAAATTTAGTTTGATAGAAACATGTTTGGTTTTAGAATGTAATACCAAATTCTTAGATATATCAATTGCTATAGTGTTATCACAATAGATAGTGTTGGCATATTTTTGATGTTTATGTTGTGACTGTCATTGATGGACACACACTTGCATTAAGATCCCCTTTATATGTACGAGCTAGAGCTCAACCGGTATCTGTTCCAACTAGTATGTTGTATTCTAGTCTTTAGACTATTGGTAATTTTGTAGAATGTGTTTCCCAGTCTGAAGCGACATGTCGACCCCAAGCAGTTCATAGATCTCAAGCGATACGAGGGAGGAAAGCGGCATAACACATTCTTACCAGTTTTCATTTTTGTCAAACCGGCAACTGGTATTTTGTATGAACCGGTAATACTCTGTGATGAGTTACCTACCAAAATTTTGTGATGAGTTACCAATCCATCGATTGTTTGACGGTGCCGACACACTGACAGTGCTTTTTGTGTCGTGTTGCTAAGTATGTCTAGATTCATTGAACGTAGGGAATTGTAATGTAATCCTATTGGATTGACATGAAATCATATTCCTTTAAAAGGACATCATGTCTAGGGTTTTAGGTTGTTGTGGAAAAGGGTTTAAGGTGGTTGATGAGTTGTTGTAAGAGAGACCTTGTCTGAGAAGATCAAGTTGTAACTGATTGAGAGATAGAGAAGACTAAAGTAATGCTGGAATGCATTAGCAGTGAGCTATACTGGATCTAACCAAGTAGTTTGTGCTATTAGATAGATCAAACACTTGTTGATTACTCACATCTTTGACAAGTCTGTAGCGCTTAACCGGGTAGGCCCAAAAGCATTTTGTAAAATCTTCTAACCAGGTGGTTCACCTCTGTGAATCTAAAATCCTCTAGCAAGGTAGTCTTTAATCAGACTTATCTCCTAATAGAGATTGAGATTCCTAATAGGATCTGTTCTGGTGAAGAACATTCTAAGACCTTAACCGGTCTGGTTTCTATTCTGCAGATAGTGACTTGTGAGTTCCATCTCATTGTGGTTTTTCCTAGTTGGGTTTCTACGTCAAATATCTTATGTTATGGTTGTATTGCTTTTGTGGGTGAATGATTTATTTGCATTTTGGTTTGCATGCGTGTTAACCGGTCTGTCTGTTAAACTGCTTTATCACTTTATCTTTAGACTATTTAAGTGTTTTAGTGCATTGATTTTTGGCATACTAATTCACCCCCCCTCATAGTATTCATCAATTGGTATCAAAGCCTACCTTTCTCTAATTTTAACCACTTGGAAAGAGATATGGGGGAATACACCTTGAGGGAACTTACTCAATCGCTCACTCAGTCTGAGCAAGCCTATGATGATCTTATGGTCAAATACAAGGCATCTCAAGCAAAAAGGAGAGAACATGTAGAGAAGCTAATGGAGCTATCTGAAAATAGTTCTGCAGATGAAGCAAATATGGAAGCCATGATTGTAGAAGTAAATAAGCTGAATGATTCAAAATCCAATCTAAGAAAGGAGTTGGAAGGACTAACTATCTAGTTTAGTCAAGAGCTTGAGAACCAGAGGAAAGCTGAAGATCTGGTAAAGGACAAAGATCATGAGATCTACAAGTTGAAACAAGAGATTAGTGCACTAACTGCTTGCCTTCATGAGAGCAGAATGGAAAAAGAAGGAGTACAAGATGAACTGAACATAGCCATCTCTGAAAATGCAAGCCTAGTGGAGACAAATATTGCTATTTCCAAAGAACTCTCTGAGTCAAAGGAAATAATTGCTAAGTTCAGCAAAATTACTGTCAAGCTAGAGCAAAAGCTTGAGTCATCTAGACTGGTAAAGAATACCAATGGATTTGGTTTCTCTGGACATGAGGAAGGAGAATCCTCAAGAACAAATGCTGAAGCATCAAAGAAGCAACCGACATTCAAAGGAAAAGGTAAGCAAAAATTCAAACCTGTTTGCTTTAACTGTCTTAAAGAAGGACACACTTCAAATGTATGTAGAAGCAAAGCCTACAATAATTTTCCTTACTTTATTAACAATGTACCTAGATCCAATAAGTTCAATGGTCATTGTTATGCATGCAACAAGTTTGGGCATAGAGCATCTGAATGCAGGTCTTTCATGAACAACACCAGAAGATCCTCAGAGGACCTAAGGAGATGGTTCAGAATCTTTTGTGAACCGGGACCCTAACTGGTTTAGTGCTTACAATTATCAGTCAGGTAACAATGGTTATCAACCGACAACCAGATGGAGAGAAAACTATTTGATTTGACATGGTCATGGTCACACTGCTGCAACATGCAGAAGGAAGAATGGGAACATGAATAATGGACCTTAGAGAGCACCTGGATTGGTTTGCTACCATTGCAACAAACTGGGTCACATTGCAAGATTCTGTAAAAGAAGAAAGAGTATATTTGATGATATATCGGTCACTCAGGAAGGAGAAATTGATGTTGAAATAGTTCAAGTAGACATGAACAAAACCTGGAGGAAGAAACCAACAATTTTGGAAGAGGAACCAGTTTCTGCACCTAGTGTGGAAATATTGGAACCGGCAAACTAAGCTCCAAAAAGGCTTAGGGGGAGAAAATGACAAAATATTTTGAACCCTCGGTTACATCGGTAAAGGAACTTAACCGGTATATGATACCTATTTCTTGGAAGAAGATCGGAAATGGTAAAAAGACAAATTAGGGTTACGCCCTAATAGAGGAGTATTAATGGAAGTAGGTGAGAGACATGTATAAAAGCACTTTTCAAATCATTTCTCACTATCTGTTGTCGAGCGAAGAAAAGTTTTACAAAGTACAGAGCGAAGAAATGGCGATTTGAGCTAAGATTTCTAGAAATTGAATAATCTTGAAGTAGATTCAAATTCAGTTTGCAAACGGTCAAGTGGAGAACACAAAGCGGTGATTCGGCAACTGACGAAGTGTGGAGTGAAGCAAAATCAGAAAGCCCTAAATTCATGTTTTAAAGGTATTCTTCGAGTTCTTAAAATACTCTACAATGGCTTCTGCATCTCATACCAGTTCTAGTACATCCATTGAGTCGGAAAGTTTCATTCAAAGGAAGTCCAAGTATAATGCCCTATCACAAGTTCTGGCTGGAGTGATAGTAGAAGAGGGAATTTCTGACTATATTGATTGCAAAATAGAAGACCTAGGGTCTTTAGCTATTCACACCCAGTTAGGTTTATTTTGTGGCAAGGACAAGAAAATCAAACTGGAATATAGTATCTTAGAGAAGAAGAAACTCCATAATGCAGTATATTTTCTAGAAGACTTTACAGAGGATTATATTAGGATCATTTTGAGCAGAGTCCATGGTGACAAGATGTACCTAGAGAGGATGCATGATATAATGCCTCAAGCAATTCATGTAGTCACCGGTTTCTGCAACACGGTGGAAGTGTCGGCCCTAAGAATGGTAAGCAAAACGGAAATGGCCAAGCTCACCGGTTCAACAAGAGACTCATGAGGTATGACAGTTAATCCTATCAAGGATGATCTGGTGAAATACACCTACATGGTGATAGGTTATAGAACATTCCCAGCCAACAGGATTAATTCCGTATTTGCTACAACGGTAAATGCCACTTACTGGATGATTAAAGAGGATGCATCATTTGACCTATGCACCGGCATGCAGAGGCAACTCCTGTCTAATCTGAAGTTGATTAAATAGGATAATGCACTAAGATTCAAGTTTGGACAACTATTGGTTGGGTTGTTCTTCTATTTCCAAGGCTACTTTCCTAGAGTAGGAGATGTCCAATGGTCTCTTGACCAACCGACAACCAAGCAGATCAAGGAAATCATTCAAGCCTTTGGAACCGGTTACCCTGATGTGCTGAACAAGTATTTTGATGAGTTTAGAAGGACGATGAGTCAAAGGATGAGGATCTCAGGTGATATTGTTAAGAAATATGAAGATGACATCTATTTCACCATCCAGGTGGACAAATGCTTAATGGAGGCTGTTGAGCCTAGAATGGAAGAAGTGGAACCAATGGGTTATGAGGTGATGTATGATATGCTAGAAGGGTATGCCTCAACCCTTATTACCTCACCTCTTGATCCCAAGGCAAAGAGGACCGGAACCTATCTGGAAAGGATTGCACTGGTCAAGGAACCCTCAATTAAGAAAGGAAAAGAACCGGTAGCAAAGAAAGCAAAGGCAGTGCCTGCAGCATCGACGCCAGCTACTACTGCAACTCCAAGAGTGACCAAGTGGTCACCTACAAAGAAGAAACCAAAAGTGGCATCGGCAAAAGTCTTTGAAAGAAAAAGAAAGACTAAGTCAAATGAACCGGACTCTGAAGAGACCGAGTCTGATGAAATGCCAAAGAAGGCCAGACAGATAAAGAAGATGAAGAAGAATGAACCGACAACATCTGCATCGGTAAATATCGATATCTCCTCATATAAACCTTTGACACATTGTCAAAGAACAGTAAAGAATATTAAGAAAAAATTACTTCATGATTTAGTAGATTACTATGATGATTTTAGTGATGAGGAAAAAGAAGAAGTACTACAGGAAATTATTATTTATTTGTGTAAGAATGACCGGTCACCATCAGAGATTAAATCTCAGACACCAAATTCATTATATAAGGCATTAGATAATAAATGGAACATTTCCATAGAAAAAGAATGGGAGATTAGGGAGAAAGTCTTTGCACAGTACTTTCCTGACCTGTCAAACTTAGAATTATTTGATGTTTTGGATCAAAATAAAGGACTCTTCTTCACAAGGAGAAGAAGACTCTAGCTGTTAGAGGGAAGAATTGATGATGTTGAAAAAGAAACTCATCAGCATATGAATCATGCTATTCAAGCTCACAAAGCACGTATGGCCAACCTGTAAGCAAAAAAAGAACCGGTCATATCCAAACCAGATGAAGTTTTTGATGAAGAAGGAAACCCGATTGAAGAACCAATCAACACTATTGATGTTGATGCCCTGGACGTAGAAGATGTCACTTAGGACATACCTTCTGAGGGAACATAATAGGGGAAACAGGCCGAATAGGGCAGTGAGCAAGCTGAGGACAGACAGGAAGCGGCTAAGGAACAGGAAGAGAAGAAGAAGAGGGATGAAGATGAGAAAAAATGGAAAGAGGAAGAGAAGAGAAAAGAGGAAGAGGAGAAAAGAAAAGATGAAGCAAAAAGAGAAGATGAGAGGAAAAAGAAAGAAGAAGAGGTTAAGGAAGAAAAGAAGAAGGAAGAAGAAAAGAAGAAGAAGGAAGAAGAGAAGAAGAAGAAGGAAGAGGAAGATAAAGAAAAGGAAAAGCGGAAAGAAGAAGAAAAGAAGAAGAAGGAAGAGGAAGAGAAAGAAGAGGAGAAGAGAAAGGAAGCTGAGAAGAAAAAGAAAGAAGAAGAAGACAAGGAACAAGAAAAGAAGAAGGAAGCAGATAAAAGAAGAAGGAAGAAGTAGACAAGGCAACGAAAGTGATGAAGAGCACACAGATGGAGACTTCGAAGGCAACCGGGAGTCAAGCCAAACCAGTTGACATCTCTAGTCCTATCGATCTCCAGTCTGCAAGTGAATTAGAGCTTATGCAGAGCATCAAGGTTGCTCAAGAGCACCTTGAAATCATATGAAGGAAAAAGGAGCAAGATATAATTCAAGCGGTTGTAGACACCCTTACTAGTTTGATCCTTGGTACCAATCTTCCCAACACTGAATCATCACTAGCACAACTTAAGCTACTATGTACTATAGTGCATGATCAGGTGTAGAGTCTAGAAGAAGCAGCTAAGGCAAATGTCAAGAAAGAGCATCAAAAGGCTCTTAACATTGCTCTGGTGAAGAAGTTGAATGAACTCCAGTCTGAACTGCTGAAAGACCAAAAGGATATAAGGGATGCTTTAGATGAGGGAAACCTGCTACTAAGCAAAATCTATCAACCCCATCTATTTTACGATGATGTGCTAGCCCAAAAGAAAAAGATTCAAATGAACTTATAGTCTTACTTAAGCACATTTAAGACACCCTATGATTCCTTTGTAACTTATGGGTAAACCGTTCACCGGTTTCAGATCCAGTAAGCCAAAATGGAACAAGAGATCAGTACACAGTCTAGAGATTTGTAGGAGCTATAACTGGTTTTACTTCCACGTCTGCAAATTCTTCAGAAGTGTTATCTAAACTTGGATGCCTTGACAGTTACGCAGGAGCTGAGCATAGTTGATGCCATGGAAGAACATGTATCCCAGATGCAAATAGAAAAAGAAGTGGCCACCTCCCTACTTGAGTCTTGGTCTCTATCAATGAAACAATTTTTGCAGGACTATAAATTAGTTTTTGACAAGTATTATTCCTTGTTGTCATAAACTTTTATTATTTTTATATCAAATGGAAATAGGGCTGTTTAGTGGTACTTTGTCATTGTTGGCAAAGGGGGAGAAGTACTCTATTTTGGAGAAATATAGGGAGAAGTATCTGGTTTTAAAATTTTTCTATATGCTCTGATATCTCAATGTTTTTGCTCTGTATGCAAAATTGTTATACATTGTATTGATGAAGGGATAGTGTATATGCTTACGGGGAGCAATTTTGTTAATGGCATGTTTTTGTTGTAAAACACTTAGATATCCAAATTTTATTTTCTTAAGTGTTGCCATCAATGCCAAAGGGGGAGATTGTTGGCATATTTTTGATGTTTATGTTGTGATTGTCATTGATGAACACACACTTTCATTAAGATCCCCTTTATATGTATGAGCTAGAGCTCAACTGGTATTTGTTCCAACCGGTATGTTGTATTCTAATCTTTAGACTATTGGTGATTTTGCAGAATGTGTTTCCCGATTTGAAGCGGCATGTTGACCCCAAGCAGTTCGTAGATCTCAAGCGATACGAGGGAGCAAAGCGGCATAACACATTCTTACCAGTCTTCATTTTTGTCAAACCAACAATCAGTATTTTGTATGAACTGGTAATACTCTGTGATGAGTTACCAATCAACATTTTGTGATGAGTTACCAATCCATCATTTGTTTGACGGTGCTGACACACTGATAGTGTTTTTTATGTCATGTTACTAAGTATGTCTAGATTCATTGAACCTAGGGAATTGCAATGTAATCCTATTGGAATGACATGAAATCAGATTCCTTTAAAAGGACATCATGTCTAGGGTTTTAGGTTGTTGCTGAAAAGGGTTTATGTTGTGACTAGGGTTTAAGGTGGTTGATGAGTTGTTGTAAGAGCGATCTTGTTTAAGAAGATCAAGTTGTAACTGAGTGAGAGATAGAGAAGACTAAAGTAATGCTGGAATGCATTAGTAGTGAGCTATACTGGATCTAACCAAGCACTTTGTGCTATTAGATAGATCAAACACTTGTTGATTACTCACATCTTTGACAAGTTTGTAGCCCTTAACTGGGTAGGCCCAAAAGCCTTTTGTAAAATCCTCTAACTAGGTGATTCACCTTTGTGAATCTAAAATCCTCTAGCAAGGTAGTCTTTAATTGGACTTATCTCCTAATAGAGATTGAGATTCCTAATAGGATCGATTCTGGTGAAGAACATTGTAAGACCTTAACCGGTCTGGTTTCTATTCTGCAGATAGTGACTTGTGAGTTCCATCTCACCGTGGTTTTTCCTAGTTGGGTTTCCACATCAAATATCTTGTGTTATAGTTGTATTGCTTTTGTGGGTGAATGCTTTATTTGCATTTTGGTTTGCATGTGTGTTAACCGGTCTACCTGTTAAACTGCTTTACCGGTTTATCTTTAGACTGTTTAAGTGTTTTAGTGCATTGATTTTTGGCATACTAATTTAGCCCCCCTCTTAGCATTTATCAGATAGTAATAGGTTCTTGCATTTTATCTTTATATCCTTCAACATTTGCTTAAGCCATAGTACCTATGTACAGTTAGTTGCTGCTGCAACATATTCTGATTCTGTTGTTGATAAAGATGTACAACTTTGTTTCTTACTCAGCCAAGAAACTAATCTGTTTCCAAGAAAGAATGCTCTGCCGGTGGTGCTTTTTTTATCATCCACATCTCCTACCCAATTTGCATCTGTGTATGCACATAATTCAAAATTTTTATTTCTAGGATACCATAATCCAAGATTTACAGTGCCTTGTAAGTACCAGAAAATCCTTTTTACTGCTGATTCATGATTTTCTCTAGGATTACTTTGAAATCCTGAAATAATACATACTACATTCATAATATCAGGTCTGGTTTGTGTCAAATACAGTAAACCTCCTATCATAGATTTGTATCTAGTTGGATTAACAGGTGTAGATTCATCCCTTAGTGATAATTTGTCATTTGTTGTCATAGGTGTGCTTACCGGTTTAGAGTTCTCCATCCCAAATTTCTTTAGTAACTCTTTTATGTATTTGGATTGACTCAAGAATATACCTTTATCAGTTTGTGAAATCTATAATCCTAAAAATAATTTTATTTCTCCAATCATAGACATTTCAAATTCTTGCTGCATTTTAATAGAAAATTCTTTACATAATCCATCTTCTCCTTCAAAGATTATATCATCAACAAATACTTCTATGATCAAGATGTCATCATTAGTTACTTTATAATATAGATTGCTGTTTGCATTTCCTTTAGTAAAACCAATCTTTAAAAGATATTTATCCAATCTTGCATACCAAGCTCTTGGAGCTTGTTTCAATCCATACAAAGCTTTTCTTAACCTGCAAACCATATCATTGTCATCTGTGAAAGAAAATCCATCAGGTTGTTCAATGTACACTTCCTCTTCAAGATCTCCATTTAAAAATGCACATTTAATATCCATTTGATAAACTTTGTAGTTCTTGTGTGCTGCAAAAGCCAAAAACAATCTAACTGCCTCAATTCTAGCTACCGGTGCAAAGGTTTCATTGTAATCAACTCCTTCCTTCTAAGAATATCCCTTACACACTAGTCTTGCTTTATTTTCGACAACCTTACCATCTTCATTAAGTTTGTTTCTAAAAACCCATTTGGTTCCAATTACATTTTTGTCTTTAGGCTGGGGAACTAATGTCCAAGTGTTATTTTTCTCAATTTGTTCTAATTCTTTTTCCATAGCTTTAATCCAAAATTTATCTTCACATGCCTCATTAATAGATGATGGTTCAATTTGAGAAATAAGGCATAACTCCTTTAAACTTGTTTCCAATTATCTAATCTTCAAAATGATTCAGTCTTACATACCGGAGTGTCTTTGTTTGCTGCTTTTCCTCAATTACTGTGGAATCCTCAGATGATACCGGGGTAACTAGATCTTCATTCTGTACTGGTGGATTCAGTGTAGGTTCATTTGTCAAAGTTTCTATTGCTGGTTCAGAGTCTATATACCTTGAAGTTCCTTTGAATTGTTTATCAATCTTTACATTTGTACTTTCAACAATTTTCTGCAATCTTTTGTTAAAACATCTATATGCCTTGCTCTTAGATGAATAACCAAGAAATATTCCTTCATCACTTCTAGGATCAAATTTGCCAATATACTCATCTCTTTTGATATAACATTTACTTCCAAAAATTTTGAAATACTTAAGAGTAGGAGTATTACCAAACCATAGTTCATGAGGGGTCTTACTGGTTTCACCTTTGATGTGAACTTTTTTGAATGTATAGACCACTGTACTAACTTCTACTCTCCAATATACATGTGGTAGGTTTTCTTCTGATAACATACTTCTTTCTACATCAAAGATAGTTCTGTTTTTCATTTCAACAACTCCATTTTGCTATGGTGTCTAAGGTGCTGATAGCTGTCTTCTGATTCCATTCACTTCACATAATGTATTAAATTCCTTAGATGTAAATTCACCTCCTTGATCTGATCTTAAACATTTGATTTTCTTACCGGTTTCATTTTCAACCATTGCTTTGAATAGTTTGAACTTTCCCAGTGCTTCAGATTTTTCTCAGAGAAAAGTAACCCAACACATTCTAGAATAGTCATCAATGATTAGCATGAAATATCTATCACCCTGTAAGCTTTTAGTTCTATTCGGACCACATAAATCAATGTGAATTAAATCAAGAGCATTATTGGATTTTTCTGGAATACTTTTGAAACTAGCTCTAACTTGTTTTCCAAATTGACATTCCTTACATACTGTATTATGATGTTTGGCAATTTTAGGTAAATCTCTAACTGCCTTCGTAGTACTGATCTTCACCATGCAATTAAAGTTTACATGACAGAGTCTCTTATTGCATAAACAACTTTCATCAATATGTGCAATTAAGCATGTCTTTTCACTGTTATGCAAATGAAAGATATTACCTCTAGTCTAATTATCGGTTGCAATTTCTAAACCAGTTCTAGTCATGATTTTGCATTTTCCATTTTTGAATTGTAACTAAAATCCTTTCTCAACTAATTGACCAACACTCAAAAGATAATGCTTTAATCCTTCAACATAGTAAACATTATCAGTGTTATGCTTACTATCAAGAGATATTGTACCCTTACCTCTGATTAAACAAGCTTTGTCATCTCCAAATCTCACTAAGCCTCCATTGTATTCTTGAAAGTTCAAGAATTTACCTTTGTCTCTTGTCATATGATGTGAACATCTTGAATCAATGATCCATTCATCCTTTACTTCAACTTTAGCTGCCAAGGCTTGTACTACTGGTTGAGTAGTAGGTGCTGATTGATCTTCTGTTATAGCAACAAAAACCCATCCATTGTCTGCTAGATCCTCATCAGAATCATTAGTCACACTTTCATTAGCAATGTAACAAGATTTGTCTTTATTCTTCCTAAATATTTATCTCTGATATTCAGGGTTAGGCTTGTATGTTCTTCTAGCTTCTTCTCTTAGTCTAGCATGTTTATCAGGGCATCTTGAAGCCATATGACCAATCTAATTGTAGTTAAAACATTTAAAGGCTTCTTTACCTTCATACTTACTTCCAACTAGACCTTTAGGCATTTTCCTTGCAAATAGTGCTTCAAGTTCTTCATTTTCTTTCCTTCTTTCTTCAAGTTCTCTTGCATAAAAGGATTTCCAATCAGATTTTTCAAATGATGGAGCAAATGATGTTGATGCTTTAAAGGCCAAATCTGTCTTTATAGTAGAGCAACAAGACCAAATTCTTCAATTTCAAAAGTTGAAAGTTTCCCAATTAATGTGTCCCTAGTAACTAATGTATTAGGCATTGTTCTTAACTCATTTATAACAGTGACTTTCATTTTATATGCCGGTGGAAATCCTCTTAAAATTTTTGAAACAATTTCATCTTCACTTAAGGTTCCTCCACAACATTTAATACCCAAAAAAATCTCATTTACTCTTTCCATAAAAGCAGAAATCCTTTCATCTTCTTCCATTTTCAAATGTTCATACCTAACACGAAAGCTTTCAAGTTTTGCAATTTTGATTGTGGAATCTCCTTCATTCAGTGTTTCCAAATGATCCCAAATAGCTTTAGTAGTAGACCTATCTGATAGTCCCATGATTTGTTGATCTGATAATGCGCTCAAAAGTGCTTCTCTTGCTTTGCAATCATTTTCCTCATCTTTAGTCAAGTTGGGTAGAGTGGGCTAACTCTGAGTAGGAGCAGTATAACCATTCTT
Source organism: Cryptomeria japonica (assembly GCF_030272615.1). Taxonomy (NCBI): domain Eukaryota; kingdom Viridiplantae; phylum Streptophyta; class Pinopsida; order Cupressales; family Cupressaceae; genus Cryptomeria; species Cryptomeria japonica. Next base: position 628,422,619 of record NC_081411.1, read on the forward strand.
TGTAACATCCCAGATGTCTTTTCTAATGCAATTTAGATGTGTCTCCATTCTAATCTTCCATATGCCATAGTTGCTTCCATAAAGTTTAGGATTGTCCTCCCTAAAATAGTTAGAAGACATTGGATCTCCTCAAGTTGTTAAACTTCTGCAAAAGAGGACTAGGCTCTGATACCAATTGTTAGGTCCTGGAGACAACTGAGAGGCGGGGGGGGAGGGTGAATGAGTTGTCAAATAAATTCAAACCAAAAATAATTTAGCCAACTTAATGTTTAATACCGGTAAACTAGTTCAATATATCGATAAACAGTTTTAATAGTTAATTGCTATACCGATAAGGATTAGTGTATGAAACATAAATACAAAGTCATCCATTACACATAACACCAATATTTCTATGTGGAAACCCTGTAAGGGGAAAAACCACGATGGGAAACCTTACCCACAATCAGATGATACTACTGCAGATAGTAAGTGTACATAAATGGGGTCTGCACATGCAGAAAGGCCGCACCTAGAGCTCACTGCTCAATCACAAAATGGGAGTCACACGGACTACAGTTGGATGGTTAAATCCAATAAGAATGTATTGCAGAAAATAGCATCTTCATATGCTATATTCAGTACCGATGTAGTTCTTATTGTTTTCACAAAAACCCTTCTTCAATCTTCAAATGATGTCTGCATGTATAGCTCTGCTTATTCTCGCATATACCTTCACACAATTCTTTTTTGCATTCCACATCTGATCTTACAAATAAGATCTTATATTTATACCATAACCTAAGACCAATTTTAGTAGGTCGGCTCTACAAGATATTACAATAAAAACATTATACAAGAAATACAATATCCGATGCAATAACCAATTGAACATGTTGGCTTAATGCATTTACAACAATAATTAATCATCTCCATAGCATGCCATGCTGATCTGGAAAAGATAAACCTGGCATTGTAACCTTGGACCTATTTGTCGGTAACAACAAATATGCAAATATGAATATACTAATAAACAAAACTCCAGGACAAGATATCCAAACGATGTCTTCGAGATTACCAAGTGTTTTCCATATCATTCCAAGTGTTGGTGATCATTATATCTTGCCGGTGTACCAGATACTGGTGACTGTGCATGAGTCACTTGCTTGCAGATGAATGTTGCTGATTCTTCGAAGTGCTAGAATTGATAGGTGTTTGGTAGATGTTGACATCAATGACAAAACCATACCAAAATACCAACACATAGATGGTGTTAATGATAAAGAAAATAAATCCATAGCACCTCCTAATCAAAATATCCAAATCTTCACCAATTCTTTGCCTTCTCACTCCACCAAAATTGTTGAGTCTAAGCCACTTACATTTTTCCCTAGTGACTTTGGTGTAGAGTCTAATAATATTGTGAAGCTCATTGAAAAAATCGAAACCTAAAACTAAGTTATGCATTACTTTTGATCCTATTGAGACTATTGTTGAACCTGATGGACCATTGTACATTATTATGAAGATTAAAGAAAAACTTTCATGAGGGGTTCTCATTGATCTAGCATGTATGGTGAATGTTATTGCTAAAGAACACCTTTTTACTCAACAATTGCATCAAGTTACATATGATAAATTTGATGTTATTTTTAAGGTGTATGATGGTTTCTCTTGTCCTACTATTGGTTTTATCAATCTTCTTGTTGAGGTTGGTACTAAGTGCTTAGATGTTGCATTTTTTATTATTCCTATATCAGATCAATTTTGTGTGAAGTTGGGACATGCTTGGCTCTCTTCCATGAAAGATATGCCTTCTACAATCCATAAATTTTTGAAGTTCCCTCACAATGGGAAAATTATCACAATCATTCATAGCCTTTATAAATCCACAACGAAGCAGCAAATTTCACTCTTGATTACTTTTGGCCTAAACAACCAGAATCTTTACAACCTTGAAATGATATTCTTTTTTTGTCTTATCAAAAATGAAAAAATAATATGATGTTGGCCTTATTTGAACCTAGAGACCCTTCACCCATGGATATTCCTCCTAATTTCAAACTTGGACTTCTTCGTATTCCTATTCCTCCTCATTTAGAACTTGGACTTCTTCCTACTCCTATTCCTCCTCTATATGTTTTGGTCCTACCTCCTACATATTATAAAGGCAATACCCAACATATTGAATCTTTCAACCTAATAAATTTAATTGCATTCCCCCCTACAAGGGAAGAAAATAAGTCTATGTACTTGATTGATCCTCAACCCTCAACCTTCACAAGTCTCAAGTTAAAATAAAACAAATTGTTGTGTGAGAGAACACCGACAAAGATGTTGTGCCAAGTATCATGAACTTGCTTTCCAAACCAATTCCTCTCCAAAGATGCCAAATGTTGCCTTAGTCCCATCTATATAGCCTTCGCCTAACCCTAGGGAGGAAGTTCAATTTAAATCACCAAAGTTAAAAATGCTTAATAAAAATGATGGTTCAATTTTTTTTTTGTTAAAGATCCTATTGTGATTAATTTGGATGATGTTAATTAAGTTATTGATGCTAAAAATATTGATTCTAATGATTCTGATTATATGTATGAGTTTGTTGAGATTAATCATGAACTATCTTCACACTTTTGAAAAGCATTTATGCTAGCTCCTAGTAACAAACAAGGTGACACATCATTAGAGCATGGTCCTTGTTTGGAACTTGCAGTAGATCTATCTATTGTACTTGCTACATTTCTCCTCTTGCATCTTGTCCACCATCCCTAAATGATGTTAAGAAAGATTGGGAGACTGTTATCCCCATTTTCATCTATGTCGCAAACATGGGATAACCCCTATAAATTTTTATCCAAATTTGTAGCCCATGTGCTCTAAGCACGTAAATTGAGGTGAATTTTCACTCCTTTTGTCTATATTCTAATCCTCATGAAAATACCTTGATTTGAGCCTAATTTGTTAATTTGTCAAATTGACTAAGTAGTATTTTAAAAAGAGCGAGTTTTTATTTCTAGTTACACTTTCAGAGTTAAATTCTGACTTTACACTAATTTTTTGTTTAAGGTGCATTTCGAGGTTATAAACCCATGATACACATCTTAGGTGCATTTCAAGTTTGTAACCCTGAAATACATTTGTGTGTGTTTGGAACATATGGCATTTAATGGTAAGTGTTTGTATGTTAATCAATTTCTTTTTCTATTTTAATCTCTTATTTCTATTTTATTTTCATCTTTTGTGTCCTCTCCTCTTCAAACAAAATCATTCCCTAGTTTTCTTGTATTTTGGTGATGGACTGTGCATTCTTTTAACTTATTTTTTCAGCACTTTGTTTATTCAGGTAAATCATATTCTTTTCCCTTACTGTTTTTCATTTGTGATTTTTGGAATGTGAAATGTGACCTAGTTTTGATTTGATATGATTAGGGTTCTCTGCGTCTTTTGTGTCAATGAATCATGTTTTGTCTCATATTTTTGATTGAGTAAATTTTTAAAATGATGTTGTTTGGGCTTGTAAGTCGGAACGACATTATTGTGTTTGTACTACCAATTATTTCAGTGTCGTTTAGACTTATAAGCTTGAACAACACTGTTATTTGTTGCATTCCCCTTGATTTGTTAGAAATATTTGATTGTTTTTCATAGATGTCAATCTTGGTGATCCGGATTGGTCAGGATATTGTAGTATATAATGTTTGCAGTGTATGCTAAGTGTGTAAAGTATCGACAATGCAAAATAGTGGAAGATAGGTATGTCTGTATCAAAGGCAATCGACAATGGCTGTAAGTATACTCTTTTTGGTAGACTGTTGCTACAAAATTTTGTAGTGTCAACACATGGATATGTTTCTCATAGTGTTTGAGTTTTGGTGTTGTTTGTGGAAATCGGTTTCATGCTTCAAATGTGTATTCTTTAACGATAATACAATCTGGTGGTATTTAGTTGGCAATTCTCAAGATTGTAGTGCTTTGCATTTTTTATCTCATTACAAATATGATAGCACATTTTTGGTATGTTTGTGGTCATTACTTGAGATTGTTGTATTCTAATTTTGGTGCTATGAAAGTCATTCTCTAGATGTTGTTCTCTAAAAATATAATTGGTTGTGGAGTTTTTGATAGTTCCATGAGCTCCGGTTTCCTCTAGTTTTTGATATCTAATGATATTCACATTGTTAACTTTCTTTATGCTTAGTTGGATCATGCTCTTATGCTTTGAAATCACGTTCTTGTGAAAATTCAAGGACATGTTCATTCCGGGTCAGGATTGTTGTTTTTCTCCGGTGCTTGTAGCATGTGATCTAAATGTTGGAGTATCTTTTGGGAAAGTGTCTTTGAGGCTGACTTGATGTATATTCTTATTGATACACACATAGATATATATACATATTATGTTTGTGTTGTATGCATAAAAAAGAGAAGGTGATAAGCGATAAAGTGAGAAAGTTAATATTTGTGGGTGAAGAAGAATAGATTTAGTGCGACAGTGGTTATGTGTGAATGGAGCAGGTAGATAGTGAATGAGTTGAAAAGTTTCTTTACCATATCTATTGCAAGTAGTTGATGTGATGTCTAAGCTTAACAAGAACTGATCCTATGCATATATAGATGCAATATTCTTAGTTCATTCTTATTTTCCTTGGTAGTGAGCCTTCTAGTAGTAAGTCGTTGTAATCTAGGTAGTGATCCCTCCAACAATGAGCCTTTGTAATCCCATATAACTAGTTATATTATCTTGAGAGTTAACTCTCTCTATGGTTTTTCCCATTTAAGTTCTCCACATATAAAAAATCTGGCGTCTATCTTATGGGTGTGTATGTTTTGCATTTCATTTATATTGCATATATTATTTTATGCTAAGGTTAATTGAGATTTCATAATTTATGAGTGCTTTGTTTGGGGAATACTGATTCACCTCCCCCTCTTAGTATTTTGGTTTGTTCAATATGATTCACATGTAGTTCGGTGTCACAAACTTGAGCTACAATGATTAACATGTAGTTCAGATTCATAACACTGAACTACATGCCATTCTTTTGATAACCATTGAACTTCCAAACGGTGCCATTCGGAGTTGCTACTCTGAACTACACCACCAAATCAAAGTATTACACCTCAGTGTAGTTTGGGGTTGTAACTCCAAACTACATCAAAACTTTTACTTTGCAAAATACCTAACTATAGTTCAAAGTTACAACTCTAAACAATATTAAATTACCCTTTGAACTGTAAAAAGTGTAGTCCAGAGTTGTAACTTCGAACTACATCAAGTTTTCAAATGCACTTGTGTTACACTACATATGGCATGGTTCAGGGTTTTTAATATCCTCAAATTGCACCCCTTGCAATTTTTGATCGCATTTAGGTCTTTTCCTTAGTGTTTGCACCCCTCGGCTTGATTGGAGACCTAATTATGCTTACACATGTCAAAAACTTCATGCAACTCTATCATGCACCCTGCCTGCACCTTCATCGTGCCCCAAATTAGGGAAAGACAAGGGTGTGGCGTCCTGGTCCTCACTAGGACTAGGGAATGGTTCCCTGGTCCCCCTTAATGGAGACCTATCTTGGGCCCCTCCCCCTGACCTATTTCAAATTTGAAGCGGTAAAATCCCCTCTATGTCGGCTCATGTCAGGAAATTAATCAATTAATCCTACAGACAAGTATATAAGAGAGATTTTCCCCCTCATTTGAAAATAACATGAAAATCCACAATCAATCAAGCATCCAAGCATTCAAGAGATCAAGCATTCAAGAGAAAATGAGCATTTTCAGTATTTCTTTAAGATTCAACATCACAAGGAGGTATAAGAATTTCATTTTTAGTCAATTCAATATCCCCTCAAAGAGGAGGGTTTCTACTTTCAATCATTTCAATTACATTATTTCAACTACTTGGTTAATTCTAAAACCAGGGTTTGACCTAATGACAAACCCTTATTCCCAACACGTTTCCCTTTCCTTCTGTGTAAGAAGTAGGTTGCTAGCTGTACTTCTAGAATTAAGCTTTATTTGCAGAGACAAAAAAACCCTTTTTGATGCAAGGAAAGTTTAGAGGATCAATAGGAGGGTGGCCTGGTCCGAACACACAGTCCCTTCAACTTTTGGCCAATTTTGCAGAGCAACTTTGAATCATCTCAAACTTCTTAGATCTAGGTGCATGACAAAATCCCAAATTTGTAGCTCGCTGTTTTCTCATATTTGTCTTCATTTCCAACACTTAGTCTCAATTCAATTAGTCAACTTACAAAAGAGGGTCAAATACAATCTAAACACAACCAATCTACTTAGTATTCAGTCCTTGTATCATTTAGGATTAGATCTATTAGATTCATCCCCTCTTTTGAATGTAAAGTTCTCAAAGTGAAAATCGGCTTAGTGATCTCCCCATGACATGTGGTGAATTTGCTAAGCCCCAAATTTTGCACTTTACATTTTGGTGAACCTGATGTGAATACCCTTAATTTTGATTTATGTTTTCAGATTTGAGTGTATGCAATTTAAAATTCAAATTTTCAATTACAAGTTTTTAAAAAATTAAGAGGTTAAATTAAAAAAAAACCCTAATTTTTAGATTCAAAATTGAGCTTGTGATTTGTCTAAATTGGATTGATTGTAAAATTAAGTGGTTAAATAAAAAACCCTAATTTTAAATTTTAAAATTGAACTTGTGGATTGAGTAGATTTTGAATTAATTTTCAAATTTGAGTCCTTGCTTCAATTTAAAAATTCAAATTCCTATGTTGTAACATTAAAATTTTTTAGATTTAAATTTTTAAAATTAAGCGGTTTATGAAACAAACCCTAATTTTTAAAATTAAATTAATCTAGTGCGATTCTTAATTTTCCTCTAAGAATTTAATTGACTCAATTAAATCTAAAGCCTTTTATTGTACTTTTGAAAATCATAAAAGTTGGCCCTTAAGTGTGCCCTTTTTTGTTCTATTCTTTCAATTAATCATCTTCTCAAACATCCTAAGTGTGTCCTATTCCAACCTTCGAGGCTTATTTTCACATATCTAGACATCTCCAATTCCCATATCTTTCTGGAATTTGCATTAAAATCACAATATCTTGCTTCCTTGAAAATTTGGTAAAAAGTTGGTCAAACCAAGTAGGTACCTACTTGGTCTCGACTTTTTCTCCTCAAATTTCGGGACCCTGTTTTGACTATATTTTACTGTTCAATTCCAGAGATTTGTGAAATTTTATTTATTTTAGGTCACCCCTATGGTTGAAAACAAATATGAATTTCAACATTTCAATTTTTAATTTAACTTTTAAAATTAAGTGGTTAATTACATTTACCCTAATTTTTAAAATTAAATTGATTTCTTCAATATTTCAACATTTCAACATTTCAAAATTTTAAAATTAAGAGGTTAGATTTGGATAACCCTAATTTTAAATTTAATCTTCCCTCCTTTCAATTTTCAAATTTTTAAAATTAAGAGATCATTTTTAGCCCTAATTTTAAATTTAAATTTCTATCTTCTAAGGGATGATTTCAAATTTAATTAAGAGGTTATTTTAACAAAGCCCTAATATTAAATTTCAAATTCTTAGGAGATTACATTATTATTTCAATCATTTTTCCTTGAACTTTGCATTCTAAAATTCAAATTTCCAATTTCCCTCCCTTAGTGCATGTGTTTTACTACTATTAGTCCTTCCTATATTATCCTCATAAGGAGATATTGTAGAATTAAGGCCACCCAAGGTTTAAATACCAAGGAAATGGAGCCTGATTTGGCTAGCTTTTTCAATAAGGATATTGGTGGTTCTTCCAATCCTACAGATATTACCATTTATCCTCTTGATAATTCTCATAATGAAGAGGAATCACTAACTAGGGTATCCGTTGACCAATTGACAAGGATGAACAGTCAATTTGACAATATTCAACAATGGATGAGTCAAAAATACGTGGAAAGTGAAGCTCTCCCATTGATTGGATGATTAAAAAGAATGATTCAAAGTGATAAACATGGTGTTGATATCTTAATGCACGGTATTTCTCATATTGTTGATTCTAATATTATGCCCATGAAGAGTTGTGCTGAAAACCTAGCATATATAAACCTCCTAGTCACGTTATTCATTCCATTCCTTTAACAACTCCCATGACTAGAGTGCCTACCTTCACATCAAACATCATGGCTACCTATACACAAAATGTCATACCTACAAATTTTAGTCATGGGGGCAATACCTCTTCTTTCATTCCTTGTACCATGAGTGTTCCCCTTGTTACTCAATCACACTCACCACCTATAAATGTTAGTCGAGGGGGGAAATCCTTCAATCACAACTCCTTCATTCCTCATATGAGTATTCCATGTGTTACCCAACCTTCTCCATTATGTACTTATCATAGTGTCCCACCTCCTTATTCTCAATCTCTTCCTTCATTTAACAATGTTACTTCTCCCTCTCAATCCAACATGTCTAATTTCAATCTTTTTACTGAAGCTACAATCAATAGTCTAGCCCAAACAATGTCTTCCTTACAACAACAAATGACTTCTATGAATCAATCCAAGTATAGTGTTCCCACATTTGATGTAGTGAGCCCATTATCCAATGACATTGTTAGAGCTATCCCTCCTAAACATGTAGAAGTCCCTCAATTTGAACTTTATAATAGAAAAGGTGATCCCTCAACTCATGTTAAAACATTCTAAACTTTGTGTAGTGACTTTGCTCATGATCAAAGATTGTTTGCAAAATTGTTTACTATAACATTAAGGGATAGAGCTTTGAAATGGTATTGTTCTTTGCCTCCTTATTTTATTACTTCTTTTCAAAAACTAGTTAATGATTTTATTCAACAATTTCACAATAAGATTGGTCCTAAAGTTACTTTGATTGATTTGATGCATTGTAAACAAGGTGTTAAAGAAAAAGTGATTGATTTTATTGGTAGATATAAGAATTTTTATTCTCAGATTTCTTTTCCTATGCCTAATCAAGATATTCAAAATATTTTTATTGCTAATTTACAAAAATATATTAGGGATAGAATTCTCTTAACTAAGTTTACTTCCTTTTTGCAACTATGTGCAATACTTCACAATTATCTACTGACTGTGAGTCAATTGGAACAATAATCCCCTTCCATGGTTCCCAGTGATAAGGGTGATAGTGCTCAACAACCGTTTGTGAAGTTCAAACCAAAAAAAGGATTCATAAAATTCAATGACAACAAAAACAACAAGAAGCAATTGGTAGGCACTACATGTGTGCCTCCTTTGTCTAAATACTTTAAAAGAGAAAAAATATTTACTCCTTTGAATGAATATTTGCATAGCATTATGTCACAATTAATACAAAGGAATGTGTTAAAACTTCCCCAAATCAATCCAATTGATCCATATAAGACAACTTCACCTTACTTTGATGCTAAATCCTTTTGTCAATGCCATCATAAACCTAGTCATATTATTGAAAACTATTTTTCATTTAGAAGTAGGATTCAAGAATTGATTGATAACAATACCATATCTATGGCAGGTGTGAATGATAAAGGAAACAAATCCACAACTTATCCCAATTAAAACCTTCAAATTTTCACTAATTCTTTACCATCCCATTCTACTAATGTGATTGAGATTGATCATCTTTCTTTCTCTCCTAATGATGTTGGCATTGAATCTAAGAATTTGGTGAACCTTGTAGACAAACAAGAACCTTCTAAGGACTTGTGCATCACACATTTTATACTAGTGAGACCATTAAAGAACTTGATGGCCCATTACACATAAGTGCAAAAATCAAAGGCATACCTTCTAGAGGAGTGCTTATTGATCCCGCTTGCATGGTTAATGTGATAATTGAATAATTTCTTTATACTTTGCAATTGCATCAAGTGATATATGATGATACTGATGTGGTAGTTAAAGTTTTTGATTGCTTCTCTTGTCCTGCTGTTGGCTCTATAACACTTCCTATTGATGTTGGCACTAAATTCTTAGATGTTCAATTTTCTATCATTCCTACATCCAATAAATTTCATGTGAAGTTGGGACATCTTTGGCTCACTTCCATGAAAGTGATCTTTTCTAATATTCATAAGTGTTTAAAATTTCCTCATAATGGTGAAATAATAACCGTCAATCATAGAATGTATCAACCTACAATGAGGCATGTAGATGTTCATCTTGATTAATTTTGGTCCAAATGATTCTAGCTTCTTCAACCTAGAAGCGATGCTCTCTTTAGATCATATCAAAACTAGAAAAATGAGATGATTTTGTCTTTGAGTAAACCAAAAATCCAACACTTAGCATTCCTCTAGATGATCATAAACCCCTTCTTAAGGATAAGATTATTCTTGCGCCTAAGGAAAGAAACAATCTTCTTCCCAAAGAGGCACCTATTCCTTCTCCTAAAGAGAAGAGTATCCTTTCTCCTAAGAAAATATATATTCTTCTTCCTAAAAAATAATCTATTCCCTTTTCTATGGATGAGTCTACTCTTCCTCCCAAAGGTAGAAAAAATCTTCCTCCCAAACATCAATCTATTTCTCCTAAGGGTAGACCTATCCCTCCTCCTCATGATGGGCTTGGTATCCTTCCTACATCTCCCATTCCTCCTTTATATGGTGCGGTTCCTCCTCATTCATCTTATAGAGAGAAACAACTGACCTCTCCTATTTTCCAACTTAAAATACCTCAACCCATTCATCCTTATCTAAAAGAAGAGACAAAGCCTATACCTGATGAACCTAAACCTCCTCAACCTTTAGCCAAAACTAGATGAAACTGTTGTTTGAGAGAATGCCAACATAGACGTCATGATAGAGCTCGTGAAGTTGCTTCCCAAACCATTTCTTCTCCTAAAACACCAACTATTGATGTGATTCCATTTTCTCCTAAACAATATGCTCAACCTAACTCTCCAATATGAAAAATGCTTAAAACAAATGATGGCTCAAGTTCTATTCCTATTAAAGCTCCTATTCTTATTAATCTTGATGAATAAATAGGTGGAAATGTTGTTAATGATGAAACTATTTATCCTAATATTTCTAATGATGAATATGAATATGTTGACGTTGACAATGATTTATCTACAAAATTTTCAAAAGAATTAATCCCATCTCCTAGCAACGAACAAAGTGACTCATCATTAGAGAATGGTCCTTGTTTGGATCTTGTGATAGCTCCATCTACTGTGCTTGATGTGGCTCCTCTTGCATGTTTTCCACCTTCTCAAAAATAATTATCAACAAGATCAGGGGAGGATGACGTGCTTGATTAGCTTCATTAGCACCATAGATTCTCTTTCTCTCTCCTCTCTTTCTTATTTGTGACATTCTTCTATTTGTTTCCCTATTCTTCTATCTATTGTCCCTAGTGTTGTATACTTGAGGATGATGAAAAGAATTGAGATCTCCTTTAGGTATCTTCCATGTTGACTCAAAAGACACATGTATTCCCTTCTTCCATGGTGGTTTCCTTTCTTTGAGGGATGGGGATAATTATATGCACACACACACACACATATGATATACATGAGTTATCATAAAAAGAATACTAACTCCAAAGTTAGGTGAAACCACCTCATGTTTTGTGTTTTATGTTCATTATCCTTTGATTTGTCCTCTCTTGGGGGCTAAATTATTGTGTTAACATGCTTGTCTTTTTCGGTGTATCTGACCTTAAAAAAATTGCTCATGATAAGGTGTGTGCAATCTCTTTAACGTGGGGGAATGCATTCTTCTCATGATTCTATCTATTGATACTTAAAGTTAACAAACTTTGTCTTTGCTTTGTGATTTTTAGTATCTTACTTTCATGACTCATAGTAAGAGAACCTTACTAGTTGTAGTCATGGTTCTCTCTTTCTCTCTCATGATCTTCCCTTTTACCTTATCATTGAAGTCGTAAGATCCTAAAGTCCACTAGGGGCTTGGTGAATCTTACCTCTTTGGCATGGTGAAAGTGTTTCAATCTAAATTCCTTGTACTTTACCACGAGTATTTTCATATAAGATCATACTCCTGCTAAAGTGGGGGCTAAATGTAACATCCTAAATTTGTACCCTTTGCAATTTCCAACCGCATTTTTGTGTTTGCCTTAGTGTTTGCACCCTTTGGCCTGATTAGAGACATGATTATGCTCACACATGTCAAAAAATTCATGAAACTCAGTGATGCACCTTTCCTGCACCTTGATCCTGCCCCAAATTAGGGTAGGACCAAGGCGTGGTTCCTTATTCCACCTTAATGGGGACCTATCTTGGGCCCCTCTCCTTGACCTATCTCAAATTTGAAGCGGGAAAATCCCCTTGATGTTGGCTCATGTTGGAAAATTAATCAATTAATCCTATGGGAAAGTATATAAGAGGGATTTCCCCTCTCATTTGACAATAACATGAAAATACACAATCAATCAAGCATCCAAGCATTGAATGTTAGACATATCTGATACTGGGAGTAAACTGAGAGGGGGGGTGAATTAGTTTACTATCAGAAATCAGAACTATTTCATATCAAAATATTTAAACCAGAGCACAAAGAAACAAACATAATGAAAGATAGAACATCAAAGCAATGAACACACAACACCAATATTTTTTATGTGGAAAACCCCGTAAAGGGAAAAACCATGGTGGGAAGCCCTACCCACAATCAGATAATACTTTTGCAGCAGTATATAAAATAATTACAATAGGGATTACACTTGCAATCAAGTCAACCACATAGAGCTCACTGCTCAACACAAAAGGGAAGTCTCAATGACTTACATAAACATTAGACTACAATCTGGAAAAAAATGAACCATGAAAGTAGCATCTACGAATGCTTGATATAGTTCCGGTTAAACACATATGTCTGCCCTACAATATAAAACCTTCTCAAACCTTCACTAAATGATATAACCTTGTTTGTACATAAAGCACTCTATGATAATGTAGACATAACCATCCATGATACCAATTACATGAATATGTCACCTATAAATACATATCATCAACCATATTGACAAGGTCGGCTAAACCCTAAACCCATAAACCCATAATTACAAAAATTACATCACATGATACCACTAGACCAATATTATAATTTACAATACATAGCATGGACCTAAATCAAGTAACCAAACAATTACATTTGCCAGAAATTCCGCTAAGACCAAAATCCAACACACTTCACCAACCGGTAGAAACCCTCAATGAAATAACAAAAAGTTTAACTGGATCCAAATAGAACCATCAAAATAATAGTCCAGCCAATGCAACACCACCAAATAGCTAGGGCACAATCAAAAAACACCTTCAGCATGATAGAAACCATTCCCATAAGCTGGACCAAAATCGTCTGACCAAATTGTCAAATATCGCTTACCAGTAAAGCTAACCGATACCAGGAAATACCAACCGGGAACAAAAGCGATGTCAACCGGAGCACAAAATCATGAACCAATAGAATATGGAAAACATATAACCATCCAAAACCAATTCCAGAGATCTGATCATATCGGATTAGAATCATAGCCAAAACCAAGATGACCAACAAGACTAACTGGAATAGCCTCCAATCGAGATACAATGTTGACATCAATGACAACACTTAACCAGATCCAACATATTGCCAACATTCAAGAGATCAAGCATTCAATCATTCAAGAGTAATTGAGCATTTTTAGTCTTCCTTAAAGCTTTTGAGCAACAATAAAGTCAAAATTTCAACATTGAAAAGGAGATCATCATTCTAATTCATGAAATCATAATTCCATGTGGAGGCAAGCAAAAATTCACAAGGAGGTATAAGCATTTCATTTTCAGTCAATTCAACATCCCCTCAAGGAGGAGGATTTCTAATTTTAGTCATTTCAATTACATTATTTCAACCACTTGGTTAATTTCAAAACTGGGGTTTGACCTAAAGGCAAACCCCTATTCCTAACTTATTTCCCTTTCCTTCTGTGTGTAGGAAGCAGGTGCACAACTATACTTTTGGAATTAAGATTTATTTATAGAGATGGAAAAAAGGTTTTCGACACATGAAAAGTTCAAAGGACCAATAGGAGGGTAACCTGGTCTAGATACATGATCCTTGCAACTTTTGGGAGATTTTGCAGAGCAGCTTTGAATCATCTCAAACTTCTCAGATCCAGGTGTAGGATGAAATCTTGGATCTATAGCTCACTTTTTTCTCATATTTGTCTTCATTTCCAACACTTAGTCTCAATTCAACTAGTCAACTTACAAAAGAGGGTCAAACACATTCCAAACACAACCAATATACTTAGTATTCATTCCTTGTATCATTTAGGATTGGACCTAGTAGATTCATCCCCTCTTTTGAATGTAAAGTCCTCAAAGTGAAAATTGGCTTAGCGATTTCCCCCTTCCATGTGGTGAATTTGCTAAGCCCCAAAATTTCTACTTTACAGGGTTATAACCTTGAATCGCACTCAAAATACATTACAATGCGTAATTCACTTTTATAACCCCAAACTACACCATGCCCATATTTCACTTGTAAATAAGTCCAGTTCAGGTTTATAAACTCGAACTACACCAAACTTGTTATTTGTGATCCAGAGTGTAGTTGGGGATTATAAACCCGAACTAAACTTTTACACTTTGTAATTCCAAAAAGAACTATATAAATTGGGGTTATGAAACTGATTTAAAGTAAAGCATTTCAAAGTGAAATTGGGGTTTTTGAACCCAATTTTTGTCATAAATGATCTTCCTCAAGCCAACTATTTCAAGTGAATAATGTTTCTCATCAGCTTCTTTTCAAGGCGTGATGGTGATTTTATTCTAACTCTAGAAGGCTTTTTCTACCAAATGTTACAATTTAGCTTCCTAAGAGATGGTGGAGCCATCTTCTAACAAGAGAAATGTGAAATTCAAGAAGCAAGATCCTCATCCCATTTTTCCACCTTTTTCAATGTCATCCAACATTGATAATATTAGAAACATTGAGATAGGTGATGTGGACATGGAAGAGTTTTTCAAAAGCATCAAAGAGCTGCCTTAGTACTATAAAATGGAGTCAACTATCAACAACAATATCCACTTGGTTTCAACCTTTCCTATATCTGCACAAAATCCAAAATATGTGCTTGCAATGGCCAACCGTTTTGATCTAGAAAGAAGAAGTGTCAAAGATATAGACAGTAAAAAGATCACTAGGTTAGATGAATACTTTTTAAATACTATCTTCAAATGTTCAAACATAGGAAGGTATGCTGACATTAACATGTAGACAACCCAAGCCTATTATGAGAAATACTCAAACAAGTGTCGAAGAAATATGAATGATAATTGGTTGAAGAATCTAAGACCCACCATTGCTAGATGGCCTAAGAACTTTCACCATAGTGACTTTATTGAGGAGGTAAATGATTTGGTTACTCTTCTCAATAGAGTAAAAGGTCCTCCTATCTCCATTACATACCATGAATGGATTTATCAATACATATATGTCATCAGGCAGAACAAGGAAAAAATATACTAGGGCAAACATATAAGTGATGCACCATGTGACTAGCTCATTAAGGTACAAACCATTTTAATTTTTTATATCAATTCCTACTTGGTGTATACTACAGTATCAATGAGGGCACTTTCTAGGTTTGTCCACAGAGGGAGATAGAAGCTAGGTTCTAATTCATGAGTAGTACTCCTAGCTTGTTCTAAAGAATAGTTTGCATCATTTTAGGAGACTCAATAATGATTTCTTCTATCATTACATTTGTACGCTTGACAAATACCTTCAAAAGAAGAGGGTATCAAATGAATCTTGGGACTTGGTCAACCAATATGGATGTATGTGTAGATACCTTAAATTTCCCTAGCCTAATTAAATAAATATTTTTATTTATTTAATTATTTTATCATAAGCCTTATATTAATTAAATATATCTTTATTTTTTTAATTAGCCCATTATCCTCTTCTAGCCTTTCCCCATTTAAATAAATTTAAATTATCCTTTTCTTAAATTAAATAAATATTTTATTTATTTAATTATTCCCACATCTTCCATTAATTAAATAAATATTTATTTATTTAATTAATTCTTTTTTTCTATCCATGAAACTATCATTCATCTCTTAATTTATATCTAACCACCTCTCTAATATTTTCCCATTTTCTATACCTACCCTCTAATCTGAGCTGACCATTTATCCTTCCACCTCTTAATCTTTTCCCTCCATTTCTAGGGTACTCTCTATAAAAGAGGACCCCTTTTCTCTATCCATCCTTAATGACATAGTGATCAATCACTCAAGCATCTACACTACCATAATTTGTTCAAAATTGAGCTCACATAATCAATATCAAAGAAAGATCACCCATAATCAATATCAAAGAAAGATCAATGGAGATAGGAAAAAATGGAGATCAAAATGAGCATATAAATGGTATAATCTTTTCATATTTGTGGTTTTGCATGTTTTTAGGTTTTTCATTGGTGTATGGTGGATTTTATTATAGAACTAGGGTTTTATGTGGTTGAATCTTTATTTGGTTTTACAATATTTGAGTCTCCAATTTCATCGTATACATTTTGGCACACTCGGTGGGATCTTACTCCCTATTCTCTAACATTTTAGCATTGTTTTAATGTTTTCAGATTTGTAGATTTGAAATTTGCAATGATTTTCATTTTTGGCACATCTATGGTCTTTTCTACCACGTTTGTGGCTTTTTGTCATGTTTTTTTTTATTGTAGGTTTTAGGGTTTTGTCCAGGTTCTGATCTTGGTACGTTTCTGGTCATTATTAGTGCATTTTTGTCAAATCATATTGAGTTTTTGTGCATTTTTGATGCATTTATGGTTCACTTGAGTTTATGAGTATTTTAGTATCACTAGATCTTATTGCATTTGTGGCTTGTTCTATTGTGTTTTTGGCTTATTTTGTTGCACTGTGGTCAATATTTCTACGTTTCTGTTTCTGACAATTTTCTGTTTTGCAAGTATCTGGTGCGTTTTTGTCAAATTTTGTCATATCTATGACCTATCTTGTCACATCTAGGGTTTATATATTATTGTGATTTTGCTAATTCTTAATGTATTTTCGATATGTTTTGTTATGTTTTTGTCCTACAAGTTGGTTGAATATTGAAATTTCCAAAATCGTTTGTAGAAGGCCCCTTTGATTTCATTTTGTGATCTAATACTTGTGGTTGCAAGTTGGGGTAATTTTTAAAACTACTAATACATTTGTGCTTGTAGGAGTAATTTAGGAGAGTTCTTGTTTTCATTAGATTAGAAAACAATTCCATTGGTGCACTAAAGAGAACAATTGTTTAAA
This sequence comes from Cryptomeria japonica, assembly GCF_030272615.1. Taxonomy (NCBI): domain Eukaryota; kingdom Viridiplantae; phylum Streptophyta; class Pinopsida; order Cupressales; family Cupressaceae; genus Cryptomeria; species Cryptomeria japonica. Next base: position 628,439,882 of record NC_081411.1, read on the forward strand.
GTGTTTGGGTGCTTGCCCAATCTATTTTAGAACCTTAGGTGTTTGATAAAAGTATCATCTCCCTTCGCCTTCGTGGATCTTGGGTGTAACAAAAATCATTGAACATATCTTTTTTTATAGAAGGTCCACCTCCTATTGTGAAAGGGAATGAACTAAGCGGTACTTTCCTACGGTCTACTATATAAAAAAGGGTGCAACAAAAGTAATAGCCCAACTGGTATTAGCTTCTACTATAATATTCAATGTGAAAGGGGTTTCATACTCCAAGTAGGGTTTATTTGAACACACGCAGGGTATTGGTGACCCTAGATTATGAATAAAAATCTTAGTAGTGACCCACCCTATTTTGTTCGAACATGGCCATAGCTTCAGTGCAAGGGGATAGCTAATTCCCCCCCCCAAGAGACTTACCATAAGGTTCTTTTGAGATGAGATACAAATCCTTGGCTTAGCATAATCTACGTGTAGCTTTCCAAGGAGAGGGTGACTGGATAATCCTTCTAGTGCTGGAGGCCCCTAGCTATCCTCTCATTTAAAGACAAAATAGTGTACACACCCATTAAGGTATCCCTACATTTAAGTCAATGAAGATTTTAGGTTGTAGGTTGAAGTTATTGCCATGAGACCTTGACCTTAAGATTAGGAAGTGCTTGAAGTGTATTCGATTGTGTTTAGACCTATAGAAATTGGGATATTTTGATATATTTAACATACATATTGCACTAATATTTGGACAAAAACACCTTTAGATATTGTGTCTTCTTGCCAAAAAACATCAACACTAAGATTTGGTCACATTTTTATTTCTTCAAAAACTTGGGCAGACTTGAGAAAATAATTTTTTTTTACCATAAATGCATTTGTGTTCACTTCTAGTGCATATGCGATCATTCTAGTCACGTCTATGCTCATTTCTAGCACATTTTTGATACATATTGCCGCATATGTTCAACTTTATGCACTTTTATAGACAAAAATAGAACAACATTATAGACTAAGAAAATGTGTTTTCAGATATTCTATCATGTCTATGCAATTTTATGGCGTATTTCTAAGACATTATACCACATATTGGAACAAAATTGAGATTTACACTACAACTATGAAACTACATTTTTGGATTCTAAAACTGAGTATTTGAGGCATTCTGACATGTTTATGGATTCATACTGCATCTCTGGTTTTGAGATTCAAAGAGATTGTAAGGTTGATTCCATCTTAGATCCATTTAGTCAACCATTATCTTTTCACAAATTTCTATCCATTTTTCAGACATTTTTAGACATCAATTTCAAACTCCCATTTACACTTTTTGAACTAGAGTCAAAAGGTTGTTTAGTAGTCCTTATCATTATCTAGAAAACACATCACAAATATCTCTAGGTGGGTTCCACATCAAATTTATCTTCTTGGGTACAATTTGGGCACCTCAAGTTAAGGTCAACTTACCTATAGGAATTTGTCATGTCCTAGGAAGTCACACCTTACTTAGATTATCTTATCAACTTTGGGACAGTAATTTGGGACATTGCAAGACAACCCTAGATTAATTATCTATTTTCATAAATACCTTATCTTTCATAATCAAGCCATATTCTTCCATACTCCATTTTAGCCAAGGTCTTTTCATGGTTGAAATCCAATCTCAAAAATATAGAAGACAAGCTAAAGAAGCTCAAGGATCTCAAAACATGGATTCATACACATTTGAGGATGAAGAATTTTATCTCGCAAAATCATGCATAATAATTTGACAATGATTCCTTAACAACCACAAAAATTCATGATCACATTTCCAACACAATATTTAATAAGTTACTTGAGACAATTTTGAGAAGAGATTGTCAATGATTTTTCCACATGCTAATTCAAGATGTTGTAAGATTACCCCATGACTTTAATATGACACAAATATTGGAAGAAGATCCAAATCAAGATAATGGTAATGATGGTGGAACTAGATGTGAGAATGCCATGCATAAGTCACCTTCATCCCTCTTTCAAAAAACTAAAGTGACCAATGCTCAAAATAATGCCAATTATGCTAGACAAACCTATGAACAACCCTATGCACGTACTTTTCAAGGTTGAGGGAATACGAATTCTTATACCCAATAACAAAAGGATACTCAAGACCATGTTAATGCCTATTCCATAAGACCAAGTGTTATATTTGATGACCATATCCATGATCATGCTTACAATACCAATCATACACATGGTTATGGTACATATACTTTTCCAAGGCCTAGTACACCTCATCACAATACCATACCAGGTGGATCATATAGAAATTACATTCCTCCACCACCTAAATACATATATGACCAATATCATCCTCACATGCAATATGTCCCTCCTCCTCCTCCTCTTAGCGGCTCAGGAATAGGGATAGCTCAAAGAGACAAAGCACCACCTAAAAATGATTTGCAACAACGAATTAAGGAATTGCAACAACAAATGGTAAGAATGCAAACAACAACCAAGAATTTCACAATTCATGACATATGTCCTTATCCATTCGATAGAAGCATACCAATGCCATATTTTCCTCCACATTTTGTGGTGCCTAAATTTGACAAATATAAAGGAAAAGGAGATCCCAAGGCACATATTAGAGAATTTTTTACGACTTGTAGAGATGGCATGAGAGGATTCTTACTTGATGAGATTATTTCCACAAAGTTTAGGTGGACAAGCCACAAAATGGTTTTCACATCTAATTCTTGGGATCAAGTGATGGGGTGAATTGGCAGAGGACTTTATACAACATTTCTCATACAACAGTGAATGTGAAGTATCAATGACCACTTTATGTAACAAAAAACATAAAAATAAAGAATCTTTTGCATCATTTTTACAACGATGGATAAGTTTGGCCAGTTGATTCCCTTGACACATTCCATAAAAGAAAATGGTTGGGATGTTTACCCAAAATGTGAATAAATACATTGGATATGACCTTCGTAAAACACATTTATCTACATTCCAATAAGTTATTGAAAAAGGTTTATCTATTGAGAAGGTCCTCATTGAGCAAAGAACCATCAAGATATTCAATGAAAATAAAGATAAAGGAAATGGAAAAGACAAACCTTGATTTTAGTACAAGAACATGAATACTGATAATGATGGGGTTGTTGATGTAAAAGTGGTCAAACCAATGATAAGTTTTCCTAGTGCTAGTTCATCTAATAATCAAGTAAATACACAAAGAGCACCAAAACCTCTAAGGAAGTACACACCTTTGTGAAAACCAATCGGAAGTGCATTCAAAAATTTGGTGGCAAATAAGCTCATTACATTACTAGATAATCAACCATCTGAGCTAAGGGTGAAACTTTCATGGTGGAACAACAACTAATTTTTCAACTATCACAAGATCAAGGGTTATAAGACTAGCAATTGTCACAAATTGAAGAATCTCATTCAAGATCTTATTGATGATGGGGTGATTGAAGTTGATGGTCACACTTCCAATGAAGAACATGCGATGTTTAAGGAACCATTTCCAAAATATGATAAGGAAAAAGCCCCTAAAAATAATGCCAATTACACTTATGTGACCTATGATTACATTGTCAATCATATCGCTGAATTCAACAATCATGTGTCTACAATAACCATAAAAGGAAAATCCCCAGAATGCAATTTCACTACTCGACAGGGCAAAGTTACTTTGCAAGGTGTTACATACAAAATGAATTCATTGTATAACAACTAATATTACCTTGTAGAGAAGTCAGGAAATATTCTCATGTTATAATTCCCACAGATACTGAGAGGGGTGGGGGGGTGAATCAGTATCTGACCGGTGGATTGAATTTCTTAACTTAAAACATGTAGAACATATTATAACAGTATACCAGTATGCAAGAAATAATGCAATAAATAGAATTAAAAGCATCGACATGAAAAGCACACCATGCCACAAGGATTTAATGAGGAAACCTGGTGTGGGATTTGTGACCCACAATATTCACTTACTAGCCAATAAGAGAATATTACTTACAAGAGGGGCTTGCACATGCAGGAAGGCTAACTGCCTAGAGCTCACTGCTCAAACACAAAATGGAAAGTCTCACTGACTTACAATGTGGATTATAAAAATCCAATATCTTGTACTACTTTACAATAGCATCTATAATGCCAGATCCAGTACCAGTTTCTACTCTGTTCTTTACATAAAACCTTTAGCCTATATTTTGCATAATAGGCCTACCTTATTTTTTTATCTTTTTTTTTTTTTATGTCTACAATGATCTCTCTTATATATAACAGTCATTTTACAACTTGCCAAGTTGGCTTACAAAGTTTTTACAATAATAAACAAAATATAATATATCAAAAATCCTATCGGCCTCTGTGCCGGTATGCTTCCTTTCTCTATGCCGGTGTCAGTGCCGGTGGTCTAAGTGCCAGTGTAGAGTGTGATCTGCTGATGATGGTGAACTATCTTATCGGTGTAATACCTTGCCGGTGCCATAGGATTGTAAGGTTCCCATCAATGACAAAACCTTCAATCACCTACAATGTCTCATTAGAGTGTGCATATGCCAACAATCTCCCCCTTTGGCATTGATGGAAACACTCATGAGAAAATTCAATAGTGTATCCAAAACTTTAATCCAAAAATGTTTCCAAAAATATGTTACCAAGAATATAAGAACTCCCCCTGAGTAGATAATTCTTTTTCCGGTTATTTTCTCATACTACTACTCCCCCTTTGGCATCAATGACAAGGGTTGTCAAGATGTCAGTAGAGTTGTAGTCTCAACCTTGTAATTGGGTAGTTACAATTTGAAATAGATTTGCCAAAATCAAGTTTATACTCTCCATAAACTTTTTACTGTCTCTTATTGTTGTCTCTATTCTTTTAACTGTACCAGAGAGGTGCTGCATATGCTCTGCCGGTGTTTTCTGTCCCTGTATCATTGCCTCAGATATTTCCTTCCACAATGATGCTAGATAGTCCAATCTTGGATTTAGTTTTAATCTCAAATTCTTTGCCTTATCCACTATTCTCTCCTTTTCTCTTTCTAACTTAAGTAACTCTTCCTCAAAATTTGTTATCCTTTGCTCAAAAACTAATAATGTATTAGGTGAGTTAACAAAATTATCTGCAAGTTTATTGATTTCATCTTGTATCTTGCTCATCTTCTTATCTATGTCTACTATTAAAAAGTTTGTCTTGCAGGTGTCTTTGTATAGAGTTTTGTATTCCTTTAACAAGTTACATAGTTCTAGTAGAAGTGTGTCAAATTCCCTAGTACACTTCTTTATCTGATCTTCAAAGAATTTTTTCTTTTCAATTTCTACCTTGTCCTTCAATGTCTCTTCCTTTATTTTCTCAATAGTCACTGTGTTCTCAGTGATGTATTTACATAAAGTATTTAGTTGTCCTAAAGAATCTTTATTGTCTATGTTATAGTTAGGAGCAATTACCTTCAAAAGTGGGATTGAGTTATCTATAGCTTTATAACCCTGTGAGCTACAATCTGTTATCCTTTTGATTGAATCTAATAGTACTTCAATTACATTAGTTGATTTATGGCCTACTAAGGAGGAACCAACATTCTGAATTCCATCGGTGGAGGAAGTAACCAAGCTTGTTGTGACCTCTGGTAGGTCTATTTGTGTTTTCATTTCTTTAAGCAATGGTTTGTGTACTTCTCCTATTGCCGGTTGTACTGTTTCCTCATGACTCTGTTCTTGTACTTGTTTCAGATCCTTTTTCTCTTCTTATTTTTCTGTCTATTCTCCTCTGTTATTATCTACCAGTTTCTCTTGTGTTTGATCAGTTTTCTCAGTTACCAGTGGCTCATTAGCCATGTCTGTCTTACCAGTTGTATCTTTATCAACCACAATGTTGATCTTTTGTGTATCAACATCTACTGTGTATAAGACTTTAGGATTAGGATTGACATCCTCTACATCCATACCTTCAACTACCGGTTGATCTTCTGTAGTTGTTGTTACCGGTGATGTAATCAAAGGAGGTGGGGATAAGTTGTCTTTTACTTTGATACTCAGAGGTCCACCAATCTCTCCTTTTCCTTTGTCTCTCTCCTTCTGATATACCTTTATTGGTTTGGGGTTCTTGTGTTCTTCCTATTTTTCTTTCTCAACAAGAAATATGTCCCATGCATTTTCTATTTCTTTAGTTACCTCATTAACTCTTCCAACCATTAAAGCAATATGCCGGTGTGTAGTAGAGAATACTGACTGGTTGGCTTCAACAATTAAGTCATCTATCTCCTTAGGTGAGTTTACTAGATAAACAACTAGTAACTTTTCAATTTTGATTTTCTTATCAAGCTCTATAACAACTTGTCTTCTTGCTTCTAGTCTTTTGAACAGTTCATTTGGTACTTCATCTACAACTTCCATCAAAAATTTCTTATACATGTCCATGTGAAAAATAACACTATTTTCCACTTGTTCTTTTCATCTGCTGTCAAAGTGTCATAGACCTTTCCTATGTTTTTGAGTTTCCCTTCCTCTGTAATTTCATTTAGCAATAACACAAGAGGGGCCAAGTTTTGTTTTGTTCTCTTCTTCTTCTTCGGTGTCAGTTTCTTCTTTGGTGTAGTCTTTTTAACCAGAGATCTTACTGCTTGCTGTTTCTGTCTAGTTCTCCTAGGTGAGAGTGTGGTTGCCGGTGAAGGATCTCTTTTCCTTACAACTCTTTTGAAAGCTATAGGCATGTCACTCTTTGAAGAAGTTCCTACCAGTGATAGGTGAGTCTCAGGTTGTAGAGTTCCTAACTCATCCGCAGTGATACCGGTTTTCTTTAATACATCTTCTTTAATAGCCTTTGCCTATCTAGAACCTCTTCTCACAACTGCCTCAACCTTTTTCACTCTCTTCTTAGATTGAATTTGTTTTTCTATGGTCTCAACACTACCAAATACTTCTTCCTTTAGTTTGTTTGGTGCTTCTAGAAGTGCTTTAGCATAAGTCTCAATTATATGATCATCTATCTCATAGCCCATCTCTGTTACCCAGATTGTTCTTGGGATGACTGCTTCCATCTAGATCTCATCCTTTTTGATTACAAAGCATATATCATCCTTGTACTTGTCAACAATCTTTTGTGATAATCTGATTCTCTTTGGCCTTAAGTGCTTGAAAGTATTCATGGATATTATTTTCTTTGTTTTCACTCATGTTGTTGAATAGTTCTGTCAATTGTTTTCCTACCAGTATATCAAATCCTAGTACTTTATAGCCTATACTAGGAACCTGTTTGGTTATGTGTAGCATCAAGCATACAAGCAGATTACCAAACCTAAAAGTTCTTTTCTTATCTTTCTTTATCTTGCCTAAGTTGTCAATTAACTCATCTTTTAACCATTCACATATGTCAATTTTCACATTGTCTATAATCATGTCATAAGAACTCTTAATGCATAAACTTGAAACTGAGTTGAGTCTATTTGTATGAGTAGATTTATACCCTAAAATCATGCTAACAAATCTCACATTTATATCTGTTACATCATTTACCCTCAAGGACCTTTT